>NW_019641638.1:1143400-1170273 GCF_000599845.2 Trichogramma pretiosum | reverse complement strand
TTTTAGTCGAAAAATTCGAAACTAAATTCCGGAATTGCTCATATATGCGCATATCACGAATCATGGGATTTGGGATACGCTTCTCCTTGGCCCAACACTTCTGGAGAAGTCGGTACTGCGCAGGTGGAAGTAACGGTGACAAGTTGAGTTGGCTACACTGAGAGATCGATTGTGAGTACGCCACACGGCGTCTGTTGGCAGAACCACAAATTGGCGTGTCGCTGATACACAAAATTTTTGTGTGTGGGCTACACGTTATTGTGTGCGAGAAACATCAAAGCGTGTAACGTTCCCGCTAAATTTACTGTGTATCTAACCCACGTTCAGATCGTGTGTGTGCTTCACTATCGCGAAGCAAGTGTGCGGAAGTACTTAATACGTTATAATTCGAGGTTAATTCATAAATAATGGATGATTTTTTTAATCACTATTCAGAGCTCGTTCCACTGAGGGCCATTTTAGTAGGTAAGTAAACAATTTTTCATCAATTATATTCTACAGACTTAAACTGCTTTTTTTAATAATACTTTGCGATACTTCTCGTTACATAAAGGCATGACAAATGACATGTTTTATACAACAAATGTAAATGAGAGTCTTGTTACATGCCAAAACAACAAACTAAAAAACGCTTTTCTCTCTGCTTATTACAGTCAACCCCCGTTATCCGCGGTTTCAGTATCCGCGAAATTCGCTTATCCGCGATTTGCTAATAGTGGACAAAATTCGTTATCCGCGGTTTCGATTTCGCTTATCCGCGGTTACATTCAGAACGATATTCAAATTTTTTCATATTGATCATTTTTGCTTTTGAGGTTGTACATTTTTTACGTTCGTGATAACTAAACTTTCGAAATAATGGCTCCGACAAAAAAACCGGCTCCTGAAAAAAGACCTAGAAAAGTTTTGGATATCGCGACAAAATTAAAAATTCTTGATATGTTGAAAAGTGGTGAAAAAATTAGTTTTGTAGCAAAAAAATTCAGTGTGAATGAATCAACAATAAGAAGTATTCGAGATAGTGCAGAAAGTATTCGGGAGACTGCTTCGAAATTAGGCGCGCAAGTTAAATTTTCAAAAGTTCACCGACAGAGTAGTATAGTACGAGTCGAAGATCTTCTTATTATATGGATCCAGGACATGGTCAGGAAAAAAATTCCTTTGAGTGAAGCTGCAATAAGTAGAACAAGCTTTGACTTTCTATGCTTATGTGGTAGAAAAATACGGAAGCAATGCAAATGAGTCATTCTGCGCCAGTAAGGGGTGGTTCCAACGGTTCAAACAGCGATTCTCTCTCCATAATTTATCTTTCACGGGTCAGTTGAAAATTTTATTGAAAATTTTATCGTTTCTCCGAAACAAAAATCAAATATGAATTTTATTGTACAGGCGAAAGTGCCTCTGCCGATCACGCTGCAGCTCGAGGGTTTCCTGCAGAAGTTCGTAAATTAATTGCAGAGAAGGGGTATTTACCCTCGCAAATATTTAATTGCGATGAGACAGGAATGTATTGGAAAAAGATGCAAAATCGTACCTATCTCACCGAAGATGAAAAGAGAGCACCTGGAATGAAGATGAATAAGGATAGATATACGTTATTATTATGTAGTAACGCATCTGGTACGTTCAGATGTAAGCCTCTCCTGATTTACAAATCTGAAACTCCCCGAGCTCTAGTAGGAAAGCGTAAGGAGCATTTGCCTGTGATTTGGCGATCGAATAAGACGGCCTGGGTCACTTCAACTTTGATGGAAGATTGGTTTACAAATGCATTTGTGCCTGAAGTGAAAGAATTTTTACTTAAAGAAAATCTTTCATTTAAAATTTTACTTTTGATGGATAATGCCAAGTGCCACCCAATTTCATTATTGACAGCCCATCCAGATGTTCAAGTCCTGTTTCTTCCACCCAATACGACTTCCTTGATTCAGCCTTTAGATCAAACCGTAATTGCCACGTTCAAGTCGTATTATCTAAGACGCGTAATGAGAAAGATGTTGCAACATGTTAATCAAAATTTGTCCACCGAGTCTACCGATGTCGTGAAAAACTTTTGGAAACAGTTTAATATTCTTCATTCCATCAACATAGTCAGTGAATCGTGGAATGAAATTAAAAATTCTACACTAAATGCGAGCTGGAGTAAATTGTTACCGGAAATAGTCGTCCGAGAAAACGCGAATTTGACTGATGGCGATTCATTTGAACAAGCTGTACGAGATGCTGCAGCTACTGCACATGAAATTGGTGGTCAAGGATTTTCAGACATGCAAGAATCCGATTTAATCGAAATTGTTTCATCTGAACAAGACCAGCTTACTGTTGAGGAAATCGAAGAAATGATTCAAAATTCAGAGAATACAAGTCAAGACTCCAATTCTAGTGAAACCCCAGAGCCTGCTTTATCAATAAAATCACTGGCTCAGATTTTAAATACGGTTCAGAGAGCGATTGATGAGGCTCTATCAGCAGATCCAATTGTTGCTCGTAGCCTAAAGTTTCAACACGAGTGTGAAGTGGCGATGTCAGCGTACAGAGAATTGTACAAAGACTTTTTGCGCAGAGCTAAACAAACACGTATATCTGACTTTTTTGTAAATCAATAAATTTTAATTTTGTTTGATAAATTTCACTTTGATTTATATTTGATGTACAAAAAATATTTTCTCGATTAACCGAACCCCCTATTTCCCATATAATATGGGTCCCCGTATCCGCGGTTTCGCTATCCGCGGTACTTTTCCTTAACGAATTAACCGCGGATAACGGGGGTTGACTGTATTGCATCGTAGCGCCATATATGAATTTTCAAAATTTTCAATAATTTTTTCTGAAGGCCTGAAGCACTCAAAAAATCTGAAAAAATTCAAGATTGTTTGGATTGTTGAAAAGTATTTTTGTGAATTTTTTCAGATTTTTTAATTGCTTCAGGCCTTCAGAAAAAATATAGATAGAAAATGGACGTTTATACCGGAAGTGGGGGGTAGGAGGGGGGAGGGGGTCTAAAATTTTGGTTTTGGGTCTTTTTTACCATGTACTATAACATACCAAAAGCGCGTCAAGATCGGTGACATACGAGCGCAGGTTTATTTAAAAAATTCTGAGCCTTACCCATATATGAATAGCTCACCACCACAGTTATATGGAGCATGACACATTGACACATTGACACATAATTAAATAAAAATTTTTTACTTTTGAACATATTGGTAGTATCCATGGGTATGCTCATACCCATTAAATATTCTGCCAGCTCTTCACAGGCATAACCTTTAAGCTGTAAATAATCAAAAATTATGAAAAACTATTTAAAAAGATTTGTTTTTGTTGGCAGTTTGAAAAGGTTACAATTCGGTCAAATCACACTTTCAAGAAGAGTTAAAAGGGCAAAATACACTTTAGCGTGCGTTACACCTTTCAAGGAAGCAACAATAGCAGAGAATCAAGGTAACAACAATATGTTGGGCGTCGAGTTATTGCGCTTTTTCCCGATGCTGTCGCTAATTGCACCAATGACCAATTGGCTGCTTCAAGTAGGCATGTATGCATCGAGTTTGAGAGACAGTTCCAATTACAGTCCAGTTCAAAATACTGGAATAATGAAGCAGCGAAAAAAGAAAAGGGGTGAACCCTTTTATTCTTCGTCCAATAAGCGAGTAATCAAGCAGTATTCACCCGAGATTAAGCTCAAAGCCATAGAATGTGTTTTAATTTATGGACAAGCTAAAGCTCTAGTCGCTCGCAACTATGACATTCCCGAGTCTACCTTGCGTGGATGGTGCAAGAAGGCTCAGGTTGCCCTTGAAATCAAGAAGAACTTGAGGCCACAGGTAGACGATGAATGTTCAGCAAGCAGCAGTCCAAGGTCTGAATCACCATTGAAAAACTCGGTGTCATCTACTTGTACCGTCATCGATCATACGACACCGATCGACCTATCTAGTCAAATTAGTAAAAATCATGAATTGGATGGTGTCATAATCAAACCAACGGATCCACAAAAACTATAGAGGATATAGAAGCTGGTGCAATTTTTATAAGGATATACAGGTCCTTCCGTTACTCAATTTGAAATCAAAATCTTGAGGTCAATCATGGAAAATTTGAGAGTGAAGATAACGAACGATACCATAAACAAGCAACACGTATGACTCGGAAGATGTAAAACCTAACATTGTAAAAATCATATTCACCATTGTAAAATAAAAAATTAGAAAATTGAATAAATAATTTTTGAAAAATAAAATAACTGGTAGAAAGAATTATTTATGCGTCTCTAATATATTTATGTGTTTCAAATCATGATTAAATTCTCTGCAGCAATCAACATTCATCGGTATTTTTCATAATAACATCCAGCGTTATAACTGTTTAGAAGCGACATCGTGTAAACTTCATTTCAACCTATTGATACATGAAAGTATCATACCTTGCGACGAATTAATTGAGAGTTATCGTCAAAATGCACGAAACCCCGAAAATCGTATAGACTTTTATCGATTATATCGTGGCGAAGGCGAGCTGCAGCAACATATCGAGCTCGATGAAATTGCGGCTAGTGCATACGAGTGGCTCACAAAGGAGGATGCTCGTGTCAGCTCGTAGGCTACATAAACACAGTAGCAGCAGCACATACATGTCGATCACGATCGGAGCTTTGGCTCAGGTGCTATATCGGTAGCAGCAACGCGTACGATTCGCGCCACGGATGTGTATACACATACTGGATAGGTATAGACCGGGTAAAAATACCTTGCGAGAAACTCCGCAGTATTTAATACTCGGAGCCTCGGTGGATGTTTATACATACATATTATAATATCTTTCAAATGTCCGAGAATTAATTTGCGTAAAAGTCCGCTGCTGCTCGAGGGGCCGTGTTTTCGTATTTCTATATCATAATCACACCCGCGCGCACTCGTATACTCCTTTATCACGTCGTTATACGTACTAATTTTCTCGCGCGACCGCGACACATTCTTCGGCGTGCGTTACATAACGCCGCCACCCGTAAAGTGCGAAAAAACATGCGCGAGACTGACACACACACACACACACACACGCGCCTCTAGCTGCGGTTGAGAGACAGACAGAGAGAGAGAGAAACGTGTTTGTCTTGCTGCTGCCGTGTTGGCCTTCGTTACCGCTGATATATTTTTCTTTTCCCACGAGCGAGTGAAAAATTTCTAAAGTAACGAGAGAAAAATTACGCCGCGCCTTTAATAAAGTGGATAACGTCCTCTTTTTTTGTACCGCTGCTGCTGCTGCTGTCTTTCCCTCGTCAGAGAGCTTGATGATAGCGGCGGGCGCGTATACAAGTCGAGTTTTTAATGCGTAATTTTCTTAGGTCGGTATAGTGCTCGATTCGAAGAAAGAGGTGTAACTAACTATATAACGAAAGTCGTAATTTTTCATCGCGACTCGCGACATCAACTCGAAATTATAGCAAAACAAAATAATGTATAAGCCAAGTTAATTACCGTATTTTATCGCAATTTCGCAAGGCCAGCTCACAACAACGAAGGTGTACAGCGATAAAAAAAAAGGAAAACAAAAGCCAGATAGGGAGCGAGACGTTCTCGGGAAAAAACTGGAACGGTCGCGCGGCGAATATGGGATCATAGTCCGGGCGCTGGTGACATTTGAGTGGACTTACGAGATCCCCTCGGCGAGTTGACGGATTTCTATGTTTTTTGGGTCGCTGAAACTGAATTTGAAGGTCGCCAGGCCGAAATCCTGGTCAATTTTTTGTTATAAACAATTAATTGTTTAAACAGCCATATCTTGAAAAATATTGAAGATAGATTAAAACACTTTGTTTTTATTTTATTCGTCTTTGAAAAACAAAGAAATTCCATTAAATTAATTGAAAATCCGTCCACTAAAAAAAAAGTTATGCAATAATTAGTGTAAAATACGTCTTTTTTCACCTTTCAACCTCTGTAACTTTGCTCTTATTAGTGCGATCGAGCTCCTGGACGTCTTATTTTAAAGGTAATAACCTACAGAATGATGTAACATAATTTTTATGTAGGTAAAATTGTTTATAATGCAATCTGTAGACGTGTATAAACGTAATTTTATGGCTCTGACGTACTTTCCATTTGTTTATACGCGTTTTTTGCTGAGATAAATTATTAAAACAACGTGGTAACTTAGTTCAAATGAAAGTACATCAAAAAACAAAAATTTTAAGGGGTTTAGGAAGAAAATCGGTCCAGTAGATACCAAGTTACAGCCTTCTGAACTAGCGCGTAGAAACCAGCGAGCGCTTAGGGCGTGCACACTGAGGCAACATGAACTCATGAACCAAGCTCAGACTTGTTTGTAACTTGGCATCTACTAGACCGATTTCCTTTCTAAACCCCTTAAAATTTTTGTTTTTTGATGTACTTTCATTTGAACTAAGTTACCACGTTGTTTTAATAATTTATCTCAGCAAAAAACGCGTATAAACAAATGGAAAGTACGTCAGAGCCATAAAATTACGTTTATACACGTCTACAGATTGCATTATAAACAATTTCACCTACATAAAAATTATGTTACATCATTCTGTAGGTTATTACCTTTAAAATGAGACGTCCAGGAGCTCGATCGCACTAATAGGAGCAAAGTTACAGAGGTTGAAAGGTGAAAAAAGACGTATTTTACACTAATTATTGCATAACTTTTTTTTTAGTGGACGGATTTTCAATTAATTTAATGGAATTTCTTTGTTTTTTAAAGACGAATAAAATAAAAACAAAGTGTTTTAATCTATCTTCAATATTTTTCAAGATATGGCTGTTTAAACAATTAATTGTTTATAACAAAAAATTGACCAGGATTTCGGCCTGGTGACCTTCAAATTCGGTTTCAGCGACCCAAAAAACATAGAAATCCGTCAACTCGCCGAGGGGATCTCGTAAGTCCACTCAAATGTCACCAGCGCCCGGACTACATACGGCACTAGAAATCCAATATAATACGCGGAGTTTTACGGTTGAAAAGTGCGATTCAACGGGCAAACAGGCCTCGCGCACGAAAGCTCGAGCAAAAAAGCACATCTCGCGCGAATACGCGAGAACAAGTTGGGCGTGTATAGCAATTTTTCGTTTCCGCGCGTCCATACCTCAAAAGTTTCGTAACGTATGATAACTATCCTACGCTGGCGTAGTTCGGCGTATGTTTTTTCTTCTTACGTCGATTTTTTGTTTCACGCGTTATTATACGATTGAATTAGAAACGTCGCTTCGAAACAAAGAAAGTAAGATATCGAAATCTACTCGTTGCTTCTTTGACGTACGCGCCGGGGTGTGTGAGGGCGTAAAAAACACTCGCACAGCCCTAGGTTCGATAAATAGATAAAAGAGCGTCCAAGCGTGCGGACGCGTCAAGAAAACAAAAAAAAAAAAAAAGGAAAAAGAAGTAAAAAAAGGAAGCCAACGTGCCCAGCTGCTAATACCATCTATACATGTATGAGGCTGCCCGGTCTATTCGCGGACGTTGTTTTCGCTCTGCAGCTATATATACTGCGCAAGCACAGGGTGCAGCAGCAGAGAGCTGTCAGTGAGATAAGAGAAAAGGGCGAGACAAGGGCTGCAGTATACGTATACGTATACGTGTGTGTGTGCTGCTTTTTTACGGTCCTAAAGAGAGCTAAATTAGAGTCCGAGGCTGACAAGCTCGGCCGCGGCTATATCCTCGTATACGTATGCGATACGTATGTATGTGTGCGCGAGCCGAGCTCACACGACCGCGTATATATCTATAACGATTTCGAGCTTGCGAAAGGGAAATCTAGGTCAGGAAGCCCGCCGAGCACACGTACACACACACACACACACACACACACACACACCTGTACACGTATATATATGCAGCTCAGCACAAGACGAAACGAAGATTCGACGTATAGATACAAGAAGTCTATTCCGAACGGCTGGTTATAAGGATTTTGCCCGGTTGAGAGCTGCGCTGGTGTATAGATATGTATGTATGTACTCACCCGCGCGGCAGGAGAGAACTTCCGCGCATACATGCATATAAATACATATCACGCGCGCGTATGTATACGTATAGATGTATATAATGTATGCCGAGGTAGGCTATACATGTATGTACGTTGCTCCTCGCAGATCGAAGCTCGGTTTCGAGACGGATTAGTGCTGCTCTTGAACGTATGCCTGTGTATACCTGGGTATAACGATTTTGGCCCGAGATTTCCTGTGTGTGTGTGTGTGAATACGCACATATGGTATAGACTGGATAAAGAGTACACACACATAGATGATTACCAAGACCGCTTATACACATACTCGCACATACACACATAGACAAGCGGGTCGCGTACGTTTGCCCTAGCGCTACAGGTGGCTTGTACTGTATATATAGCATACAAATCCACTGTACCTCGCGCTGCGAGCGATTCGAAACTCGTACACCCATATATCATACATGTTACGCGCGACATCCTTAACCCATCGTCGTCTACACGCATGTGTGAATTCGTATATAATGTCAATACACGTAGATTTGAGTTTCTTGGAGCTTTCAACGATGACGACGACGAAGACGACGACGACGCGCGTAATTTACGCGCAACTTACATATCCATTTGTTTGTGTAATGATATTTGACGAGAACCCGTACGTACTTTGGACTTTAATGGAAACTTGTGTGTTCGAAGAGATCTACACGCGTGAAATTCTTAGTCGAGGACGAAGGAGAGAGCTCTGTACACGATACGATGAGAAGCTTCGAAATCGCTTATAACGGCTGTAATTATTCGAGGCACTGATAGAACAAGGATTTCCAGCTTTCGGTTGGAAATAGTCACCCCGCGCGGTATTTATATTTTTTTTTATTTTGAACGAGCTGAAACAAGAGCGAGGCCGATGTTGAATAAGTGTGTTGCGGGATTTGAACTTAAGCAAGAAAGTTAAGAAACTATACGCACTGCAGAGATTGAATCATTGTTTGAAGCATAATAAAAATTGAAAAAAAAAAAATCAAATACTCACGTAATTACATAAAAATTGATATAAAAAACTAACTTTTAGACATAAAAAATTGTCATCACTTTTTCAGTGGTACTTGATCTAAATAAACTTTTAACACTAGGTTTATTTTAAAATATTGAAAATGTCTAATTTGATGAATGTTATTTTATGTACACATAAAAAATCAAAAGAATAAATCTCAAAGAATAGTGTATCAATCATCTTGAAACTTCGAATTGACGCTCAGTAGATTGATACAATCAATGCTTATGATCTTGTTTTCACATTTTATAAATCAAACAGCATAATTTAAAAATTTTTTGGATTATTGATTTTGGTAATTTTATGTTTTTTAAATTACTAGTATACACATATGCACGTATAAACAGCGGTAAGTATTGCAATCGATATTTTTATGTACAATTATTGTATTTAGGATAAGAGAATACCGATTCAATGCAGAAAAAAATTTTTCGATTGCGGGTTCTAGTAGCCGGTCAGAAAAGAATAAACATTATGTAAAGAACAAAAAATAAGTAAAAAAAAACCGTACGTATAGAAAATTTAATAACGAACAATTTTGACGAAGTCAGAATTGCAAAACTTCTTCTATCTTTTTTCGTATCTAACTTGGGGCTTTTTGAGGGTGGCGATCAATGTATCTCGTATTTTTACTGAAGAATTGAAAATTAAAAAAAGGAATTTTTTAGACGTCTCGACATGCACCTGTCGAAACGTCTTCGATGTGCACGACAGTGGTAACGGGAGAAAGAGCACGTGGCCGGTCGTATTCGAAGAAGTCATAGAATTTTCCCACTTTTTTCGAGAAATTAATTTTTTCAATGACTCAAAACAATACAAGTTTTTGAATATTTTTTATGCATGTATCGATAGTTTTAGTCTCGATAAGATACCGTGATAATACGATGACATAAAAATCTCTTTTTAAGATGATGGCGTTGTTCAAAATATAACAATCAAATACATTTTTATAAATTTCTTTATTTGAATGGAATGGAAAATATACAATGATATAAAATAAAACTAAACTTTATTGACATCACGAGCTGTGGCCTCGATCTGCCAAACAAATACAATCTACGAACATTTTGAAGCTTTTTTAAATATAAAAAGCCCATTTAAAATACATTTTCAATAGGTATTTTAAAGATTCTACATGATAAAAACTGTAAAACGTCAATCAAATTTGTGAATTAAAATATTTGCGTGGCTTGAGTGAAAACTTTGAGACCGGTATTTCTTAGCTGAGCAGTAGAATAATTTGTTAAAATTTCTTTTAAAGCTTCGAAGTTCATTTGGGAATATGTTAGCTGAGTATCGGGAATAGACAGTGATAGTCTTACAAGTTCTTACAACGTCTTATTGTTTCACTTTTACGTCGAACACTGGGTCGCTTTGTTCACCGAGCGCACTAAATTTATTTTTTGTTATTGTCACTTTGTATTTCGTAGTGTCTAATATAGAATCACCTCAACAATAATTCAAAGCTTATGTTTATCTTAAAATTAGATAATGGTATTATAATAATCGATTGGGAATCATGATGACATATTTATCGATATAAATATTCGGTCCATACTTTATTAACCGATCTTTGGTTCTTCGTATATTGGTGCCTTAGAAACCTTCACAAAGCCACCTAGCGGTCGGTCGCTGTACTCAACTTTCGCGTTTCGAATCTCTGTGCGAGAAAAGAAGCACACCACAACAAAGACTTCACTGATACGCGTGTTATATATGTTACTCGTTGCGCGCACAGCTCTTCAACTCGTAAAAACGTGTCGCGTAGTAAATCGAGCAATAAGCTTTACCTAAAACTACATTAAAGTCTCGACTCTCGAAATCTTCTCAAATTTCCAGACAGAGGCTGAAGTCGTCGACGGTCGTATAATAAATCTATATAAGCGAAATATCTCTTGCCTTTAACTTGTTCGCATAAATGTGTGTGTGTGTGTGTGTGTGTGTGTGTGTGTGTGTGTGTGTGTGTGTGTGTGTGTGTGTGTGTGTGTGTCTTTGGCATCACGGTCGACCGATCTTGAACGAGGGGTAGGAAAAGAGAAAGAGAGCGATTGTACATAACAAAATTTTATAGCGTGTATGAGAAAGACGTTATCGCTGGCGGGGAAAATGTCGTTAAAACTGGCAAGTAAATTAAGAGCGTTTCAGTGAGTTACAATTGCCGCTCATACACGTCGCGATCCTTCGGCGCGCAGCAGTGCACATGCACACTGCACCGACTGCACGTATATAGCATAGCGATCCGCGAAGCAGAAAAGCAAGTAGTAGAGGAACTTTCATTTGCGAAACTATAGTCGTCCTCGTCGCTGATATACACCCCTATATGACATTCGTGAAATTATACGCACTCGTCGTCGTCGTTTTTTTTTCTTACACTTCGTCAAAGATTGTATACCAGTCGAAATCCAATCCAGTACAAGTTCGTTCTCATTCTCTCTCTCTCTCTCTCGTTCTTTCTTTCTCTCTTGGAGAGTGCAGTTATATGAGGGGATGAGAGGCGCGAGGGCACCTTCATTTATGTACACTATGCGGAGTCTATTTTTGTCCACAGGAATATGGAATAAACCGTCTATCCGCAATGCATCTACATAAGTTGTATAGGCTAGGTCGAAGTTTTTGCCGCGGTTAATTCTGTTTTACCTTTGTGTGGTAATGTTCTAAAACTTCTTCCTTATCATGATTATCTTTTTATTTTTTTTATCTTACCGTAGCGCATGATAAATGATTTCCGATAATCACGATCAAAATTATTCATGATGATCCCCAATAAGGATTTGAATTTATACTATAACAATATCACTTTAGCAAGCTATGAAATAAATGTTATTGGATAGATAGTTATAGATGACAAAATGAAATGTAGACAATTAAATAAATATTATGTTTTTATTGCAGCTAATAATACATTTTTTATACTTTATAACCAGAAAATGTTCTTTTTATACATTTATTCATCACTGCTATCAAAATATTATTTCATAATTAATAAAAAATGTCATGACTACTTGAAGGAAATAAAAATTTTTCTAAAATGTTAAAATATATTCCAATAACAATCTTGACCCAGGGAAGCATTCGTTCTGAAATCTTAATGTCTCAGAATTACAGTGTGCCTTAAAATTAAATTATTACTCAAATTTGCATAAGCTCACAAACAATAATAATCAAAATGATAGTTGAAAAAATTTATAATATTTAATGTAAAGAAAGATTAATTTCTTTCTAAATTATTACCATATTACATATGAATATACATTTACATTATTACAATATTATTCACTTTATGTTCAACTATATTAAATTTATTAAATGAGTGCTATTTTTAACACTATATTTAACACTATATTTTTAACACTAAACAAAAGTGTCAATAGCATGCTATAATCAAGAAATATAAATTAACATCAATGGTCAAGATCATCATCACATGAATTAAATTGAGAAATATCTGTGATCTTGTCCAGCAGATACAGATTTGATGCTAAATCCTTTAATGTTTGGTATATAATTTACAGCTTAACTTTTTAAATATTCTTCATCTTTTACAATAGGCCTGCCCACACTGTCCATAAACATTGTGAGCTAAAGCGTTAACACCCTCGTCTGTCAATACAAGTAAATGTGCTCTTCCAGCAGCCAAGCCTAAAGCTTCAGCAGTTTTTCCTTTAAGTGGAAGGAATATTGGTCTAGGTTCGACAACAATGGGTATTTTCATTTTTTCATCTGTAGGATGATACCCTAAAATTTGAAACAAATGTTATTAAAGTGTCAAATTAGAACTTTATATAGAATATGCAAAATGTAATTTACCCAGTTGAGAGTCTGAATTGATACCGCTTGATATATCACTTGATCATTATTCAGATCAACTTTTTTGCAGTTCTGCAGCCAAGTGTAAATTTGGTGTTGTTCAGATGCTATGGTTTATTTAAAAATTTTAAATAGTTGCATTGCGATTCAATGATGCCCATATCTGATAGCATTACTACTAGCTATTCTATATTTACTCCAGTCGTTGACAGATTCAACCGACATATCAATATAAACTCCAGACATTTAGCATTCCCATTAACTCCATCAGCTTCATTCCAAGAAAATACTTTATCTCTATAGGCTATAAACAAAATTTTTATTTTTATTAGTGTCTTTATAGTGTTGACATGGATAAAATTTAGTTAAATCAATTGATTTCTTGTAATGCATAATGTATAATAAAAACAAATTTTTCAGATAGATGAAACTTATGTGAAAATTGGTTTGAAATATACAAATATCTTTTCACAGAGATTGAAGTTTTAATCATTTAAAAGATTATTTATAATCACAATAAATTAGAATCAAAAAATATACTTTGAACTTGAGCAATAAATAACTTAATACTCACTATAAGCTGGTTTTAAACTAATTCCATTATGAGCACACCATCCAATTGGATGAATATAAGGAGAACTTAAATCTGCCCAATAATCATATAAATCACCCCAAGAATCAAAATTGACTAGAATTTGGTTGTCCATGACTACGTCAGCAACAAGTTGCTACACAAACCAAAGATGAATCTTTTCCATCAATTGCTTCTAATTCCATACCAACTTTAAATCCTGTCGGTACATTGCTCTGAAAATTGAAAATTTCAATCTGTAATTAAAGTTGATGTAACAATGCTGAAAGTTTAATTTTCAAATTTACTTAATGTTTTATTGCGTATTTCAAATAAGAAGACCAACTTCCATATCTTCCATATCTTTGACAAATTGTAATACTTTTTCATTTTTTTTGCGGCCCAACCAACTGGAAATATATCAGCGCTATCAGCATTTACCCAAAAATCATATTTTTCAGAATATCCATCAAAACGACAACGGAATCTGTAACCTATTTAGAAAAAAATAAATAAATAAATAAGAAATTTTTTTCTAATAAATAAGTATTGAAAATTTCATTAAGTTTACCTATCACATCAGGAACAGTTAATACACAGTACTTTGATGTAACACAGATATAACACAGTAGTTAGCAGATTTAGCTTTACCAATAGTCAATTGGTATATTTAATCCATGAAAAGCCTTGTTTTCCACATAAATAAGGATACTGAAAATATACAATGATTATTTCACTGTATGCATCAATAAGTCATATTAGTTAATAAAACTAAAATATTTTTAAATTAGCAACTGCATAAAGCTACATTTTATACCTTTGCTTCAAGCATTGCTTGACGTTCTTGATCTGGTGGAACACTGATTATAGATGCATTTGACTCATCTTCACTCACATACTTAATAGCACTTTTTGTTTTTGTCTCTTCCTTCCTTCGTTTTAGACTGTTTCTTTCTGCGCTCAGAAGTACTATTAAAATTAAATTAATTATTTTTTGCACTTGAATGAAATAAACTATTAGAAATATTTTAATACTTCCTCAATAAACTTTTCTTCTTCTGTAGTTCCTTATTTTTTTTTACTCTAATAAATTCAGAACAATTAGGACTGTGTCCATGACATCTGCCAATACAATAAAGCCAATACAAGTCAAGTCAAGAAGATATTATCACCAGAATTACTGTGAGAGGTCTACAAGAGTAGGATTAGAATTCTCTTTATTACCTATACTTTGATTGGTTTTTGAAGAAAAAGAGAAAGTAGAATGTCCTCTTTTCGATCACCAATTGAACCAAGTCCTTCGCAAAAAAGCAACTTCTGGATTTGACCTATGTCTTGTGTTCATTAGCGTTTAACATACTGCATCAACAAAGCTACTGTGCAATGACTACTTTGAGCTTGTCAGAGTTTAATGATTATTGTTATTGTGGTCATTACAATGATTTATAAAAATTGAAAATAAAATAGTTACTTATCAATTGTGTTACAGCTGCTTGGAGTGTATAAGTGTGCTGCATTTTTAGCTGTTGTATGTAACACGGACAATGCAATTTGCATTATAGTCTTAATTGATAATCTTGCATCTTCAACTAAATATTTAATTAACAATGTCGCTTGTGCTGATACATTAATCAAAGTAGCAGATGCTAAACTGGTTGAAGCAATTGGTGTCGATTTGTCAAATTCTGCTGCTGGATAACTTTTTAAAGCTCAAAACATAATTCTTGGATCATTGGAACGCATAACACTATAATTTCTTTTAACAAACTCGTCAACATTAAGAATAATTTTGTCCAAGTGCTTATCATTTGGTTTACTGACTCGTGAAACCCTAACTCTTAAGAAGTCACTATACCTACTCTGCAAACATGAGCTAATTTCAAGAGAGATGAGTTGATTAAAATAGGAAAAGGATATTTTTCAAATAGTCTTCTAAACATAACGATAGCTTCAAACTTGAGTCACATAGTACAGGATGCCTCATTCTTAATTATCAATTATTGTTCAGCCAATGAGTTTGTCAATCTTTTCATTATAAATATGAAGCCGAATATTATGAGGTTTCAGGATCACAACACTTTGAAAATCTGCTAAATCGTTACAATGCTTCTACTAACCTCACCGATCACAAAATTTGAAAGCTGTCTGCTGTTGCCATTTTTATTTTAAAATCATGACGGGGCGGGAATGATAAGGATTCGAATAAATGAATCTGTAGTCTTGATGTTTAGCTTACTAAAGGAACTATATAATAGAACAAAAACTATCATTAAAAAATTACATAAAAAATGCCCTTCAGGCCAACCCGGCTAGAAACGCCTCAGCCTCGAACTCTTCATAACTCTTATTTTTTACTCGTCTTGTGTGGTGGCAGTAAAAGCGAAGAAAATCCATATATTTAATAAATTGTTTAGTGCTCGGCCAAAGAAGACCATATGATTTTCTTCTAAGCCCAAGATTAAGCTGTAAAGCAACGTACTTTCGACGAAGTTTGGTCCACAATGTCTTCGCTTCATCCTCTGAAACAATTAATGATGTAAAAAAAAACGATTAGTATTTACAAATTTCAATAAGTTCTATTTACAAGTAGTATCAATAAATTATGTTTATATTGACTTACCAGTCATGGGCTCGTATGGTCGATCTTTATTTTCCATCCAGAGGTTCATGGCAGCAGCTATTTCTGATCTAAATGCCTTGGCTCGTTCCGCTCGATTTTTCCGAAACTCGTGATGGAAACAATATAATAAATGATTACGCTTTATCAAAGCGATGAATGCTTTTGCTTTAGTATCCATTTTGATAGAAAAACTTTTTGTGTTACTTCTGTGTAGATAGATCTACGTCTGAGCTGATGTGCGTCTGTGCAGAGAATGCCGATCGTGTGCTGCAACAGTATAGCCATCCGACTTCCTATTATCGTGTCGCGTAAAACGAAGTAGTTCTGCCTATTCGACCGGGCTAGTTGTTTTTGTTAAATCTACATGCTTTTGTTTAGCCATGCACGTTACGACGCGTCGCGTCGTAACGCGGACTTTTATTCTAGCCGTTTCTATAAATTTTGGCTTGCGTTTACTTCGATATACTCATTGTCTATCTTGCTGTCGTGAAAAAATAGTCATTTATCAGTGCGTCCACAAGTTTGTCGTGTTTTATTTTTTATTGTATATCGATTTTTAATTGATTATTCATTATATATTAATATAATATCATGCCTCATTACACGCCAAACAAGATCAATATCGAACTCATGCGATTCATGTGGGATAATAATTTCAGCAATGAGGAAATCGCGAATCGCATGAATTGCAGTGTAAGAACAGTGAGAAGATGGGGTGCGAAATTCATGGACGAGCTCGAACGCAATGTCGTGCACACAGATCGTCGAGTCAATAATAGTCATCCATGGAAGTTTAGTGATCCACAATTGCTAGAGATTGCTGAGGAAATGACTGAAAATCCATTTCAAGCAGTTCGAAACCTTCCCCAGGTCTATGAATTTAATGTGAATGAACGCACAATAAGAGAGAGTTTACGAAGACGCGCGGGTTTTAAATGCTGCAATCCATCAATCGAGGCTGAAATCAACGTTCATCACGAATTTGCCAGGCTGCAATATGCCATGCGGTTTCAAGGCTGGACAGCCGAGCAGTGGCGAAGGACTATTGCCGTGGATGAGAAGGTTTTTTCATTTTTCAACGAGTACGGACGGTAAGTTATTTTTTTTGAAGGCTTAAATAATAGTCTTTTGCAACTTTTTTCAAATGATTTAGGGCTCAAAGATGTCAATTTTATGTTGAAAACGTAGATTGACATTGGTGTGCCCCTCCAGTGGTTATTGACACCTTTAACCAATGAAATGATATAAGTATCACAAAATTCTTTTGTCTCATTTGTCCATCCTGGAAAACATTGTTTTCGATAGATTTTTGCCTCCTCTTTCGATTGGTGCACTTTATTTTGAAATCGGAGGATACATTTTTTGGATAAATCGACTTAAACATTCAAGTCGAGTTTTAACCTCAAAATCAATTTTTAGGAGTTTTTTAAGCTACACCACTAGAAAGGGGAGGAAAAAATCTATCGATCCATGTATTAGGATTTTTTTTCTGACTGTTGGTAAACGTTTCCGAGCGAGCTAAACATACAACACTTTCTGTAAAAAATGCCGTAATTACGCGGGGTGGCCGACTTATGATGGACGCGCTCATATACACAACGTCATATACATCGAAGCCGTAATAACAACGTATAAGCGCATGACGTGAAAATTTATTAATGGTCTATAATGGTATTAAATGGTCCGAAACTCATTTTGGTCTGACCACTTTTTGGTAAGAACGTTTTTTGCGAAGTGGATTTTTCTTTCAATCGCTCGTATTTCGTTGAAAATAAACTTTTTTCGGCATGTTATATACATCGTTGGATTGCATTTTTATCCAGGATTCCATAGCACTTTACAGAATTAAGATATCTGTTATCAAATTCGAATGAGAGTGAAAAAAAGTTTTCGCGGGCAGCGAAAAACGCCAGTGCCATACTTGCCAGAGCTCGAGCGCGAGCGCGCTCCTCGATATTAATTATCCTTTATACTAACGCGGGCCCCCGCGCGTTTCTGCTCCAGGACGAGACGAGACGAGCGTTTAATTAATGATCATCACGAGAGGAGGCGAGAGAGAGAGAGTAAGAGAGGATGATTGAAACGTATAAAAGTGTGTGTGTGTGTGTGTGTGTGTGTGTGTGCATGTACGTGTTGTATATATATGTGTATGAGTGAGAGATAGCTGGGTGCCATTTTAACGACGTGTTTACATCCGCAGTTTAGCTGCTAGTTAAATTCTTACGTTTGAACGTGCCTCTCGAGTCAACCCGATTACTCCCCTCTATCTACTGTACCCTGCTATTTATACGAGAGAGAGAGCTCGAAAACTTGTCACGGCGAAAAAGTCTAATTTTGCGCGTGACGATCGTCAGAAAAGCGAAATTCCGAATTAATTTAGATGTACGGAATACAATACGATTCGTACGAGTTTTAATATTCATTCGTAAAAACGTCAGGGTAAAATTCACGCATTGCACACACTATCGTTAAATCATGAGTTACGATATACACCCGCGAACGAGATTGGTTGTAACGCAGTGAGCGGCGTGCGAGGTCGATTTAACTTCGACATCGAGCAAAATTGCTCGACGAGTTCCTATATATATTATATATATATTGTTCAAACATAGGCGTATGATGTAATTTTCGCTGTAGGACGTACGTACATACTACACGCGTTACTCTTAATAATTCATGGCTTCGATGTAGAGGGCTGTAACGTCGTTAATTTAAGAATCGATGTAATGCGAGGTAGATCGAGTAGTCAATTAAACGAATAGTTGATTTTCAAAGTCACGAACTAGAACAAAGAAATAAAAAATCCAAATATGTACACCGGTAAACCTCACGGCCTACGACATTTCGGAAGCATTTCAAAGAGTCGAGAGAATCGCAATGGAATCCGAGAAGATTTCGGCGATCGTCTCTCCTTACCTTACCCACGTATGTCACCTTTCTCCGAAGTCAAAGTCGAGGCATTTCATTGCGATATACAACTCACCCTTGTCATCCTCTGCAAATTTAAACGTGCTCCCTGCGCAGTAGTAGTCGCGCGCGAAAAATCAAGCCCGCATTCTCCCCGCGTATAAAGGCCACGCGCGTATACACACACACACACACACACACATACGTATATGAGCAATTCTCTAAATGAAACGCATTTTTGGAGGTAGAATCGCGGCAAATTTTTTTTTCAAACTACGCGGATACGGACCCCCGGGAACTGTTTTTGGGGGTCCTAGGAACATGTAACCACGTAGGAACCATTGAAATTTCAATAGTGCTTATTTTCAGAGCTACTTTTGTGATTTAGGGCCCGAAAAGTCATGTTTTCGCGTAAATACGACAATTCACTCAATTTCTAAGTGGCTGAAAAAGTATCAAAACTCATTTTAAAAAAGTGACTGACTACTCCATTCGATAGGAAATTTTCTCAGCTTTCCGATGGTGGTATCAGATTTTCCGATAAGTAGCACATTCATCGAGAAAATCGCCATCAAGCATGCCAAGCTAAATATCTCGAAAAACTCGGTACGGAAAAAGTGATCTTTGAGGTTTACTTTTGATTTTTCCTTGTGAAAATGAAATTTATCGAAAAATCTGACTACACCATGAGAAAGCTGAGAAAATTTTCTATCGAAATCATATCTTCATTCATTTTTTCAGTGGCATTACGAGCTAGTTTTGATTGCAGCGAGCCGAAAACCTTGCGACCGCGCTGAATCAGCTCGAAAACAGAAAACAGCGAACAACGTAAAAGAAATTCCCATGTATAACATTGTAATTCAACTCAAAAAATAAATGAAGATATGCTTTCGATAGGAAATTTCCTCAGCTTTCCGATGGCAATATCAGATTTTCCGAAATATTCAATTTTCATATGAAAAAACCACAAATAACCAAAATATTCACTTATTCCGTAACGAGTTTTTCGAGATATTTAGATTGGCATGCTTGATGGCGATTTTCTCGATGAATGTGCTACTTATCGGAAAATCTGATACCACCATCGGAAAGCTGAGAAAATTTCCTATCGAATGGAGTAGTCAGTCACTTTTTTAAAATGAGTTTTGATACTTTTTCAGCCACTTAGAAATTGAGTGAATTGTCGTATTTACGCGAAAACATGACTTTTCGGGCCCTAAATCACAAAAGTAGCTCTGAAAATAAGCACTATTGAAATTTCAATGGTTCCTACGTGGTTACATGTTCCTAGGACCCCTAAAAACAGTTCCCGGGGGTCCGTATCCGCGTAGGTTGAAAAAAAAATTTGCCGCGATTCTACCTCCAAAAATGCGTTTCATTTAGAGAATTGCTCATATACGTGGAGCTTTGTTATTACGCTGCAACTGCAGACACACGGGAGGAGCAGAGAGAGGACCGAACTTCTCGCCCACGTATACGTACGTATATACGTATATAAATACTACACTCCTATATGTGCGGCGCAAACGCAGACGTATACACGGATGGAGCTGGAACCTGAGAAAACTTTGCAAAACAGTTATGGTTGTGTACGTGTACGTGTGTGTGTACCTATACGACTGCTGCAGTGCAGTCCGTGGCCTCTCTCTCTCTCTAAGGCTCATTAAACCCCAAGCGCCGCGGCGCCCAATTAGCGGCGCTATTCATCTGACAAACTTGATGCACGCGATTTTCCGGCGGCGGGCAGGTAGCAGCCAACGCGCCAAAACCCAATGCGTCACAACTGTCTAAGTATTATCTTACATATAGCAATTATTCAACTCTGTGGTACGTATATAGCATGTATAACGCTGCACTCTGTGGGTGTATGTGTGTGTGAGTCTGCTGTTTCCGCCTATTATATATACGAAAGTTCCGAGTTCGACGCGCTTCGTAGGGGGTGAGGGGGGGGGGGGGTNGGGGGGGGGGGGGGGGGGGGTCGAATTTTGCATTTTTCATTGTTTTATGCATCTTACCTAAGGTCGGAGTGCTGCATTTATAAAGTATAAGACGTGCCTCAGCGGCCCTCGAGAGGATTAATCAATTATCCCCCCTCGAGGCGCACGCATATGCCCGCCCGCGCACAGAGCTGTAACGATCCTTTCGGCGTATCGTCGAAGTCATAATCATCGCTCATGTCTCTTGCTAAATCCAGTTAGACGCAAAACTGTCCTTGCGGGGGACTATACTACAACGCACGAAGCTGCAGTATGTGTGCGCACAGCGGTAATTTATGCACACGACACTCGACAGTGTGAATAGACGACTGGCAGACCGATGTCGTTCACTTCAGGAGGTTTATTGATGCAATGCAAACTTCAAACGTCACGAGGCCCCGTGTAAGTGTGAACCTGGTAAAGAATAAAATTGAACCGATCTGATCATTCATAATTAATTAAATCGCAGCAAATCGTGTAATATCCGATTAAAAAATAACTTCCAGAGGGCAAAATATTTGAACAGATTAATGAATGTAAAAAATGGAGATGTATATTTTCATTATGATGAAAATTTTATTATTCATATATGATCATTGTACAATTTTATAATGGCAGAATAACATAATTTTTTTTTTTGATATAATTTCAACTACAGTAAATTCAATATTTACGATATTTTTAAAAAAAAGTCAATTTCATTTATTTTGAAAAAAATATGAGTCCGTATTAAGAAAATATTTATAAGCCAAATAAAAAAATCTAGGATTCGCGGACTGAAATGGTATACTTTGGTGACATTTGAGTCGCTGAATCCGAAGTGCAGAGTCGGTTTTCTGTGCAAAACAGTGAACTGAATAGATCATTCACGGATATTCATTGTTTCTTAAAAAAAACAGCAACGCCTATGATCTTCAACACTGTATCATTCCAGACGTGTACATACTGCGGAAGAAACGAAAAACATAATGCTTTACTTAAATCAGTCATTTGGAATTCATGTGTCTTTTCAAATCTTCATTGCGACTGTAGCTATTCACATTACTAGGACGTGTCATCTTCGAGTTTCAAATGAACTGCATCTATATAATTTATCGTATTAATTTTTTGTCTAAAAAACTTGTCAAATTCTTCACATCTCTGTTCATTGAGTTCCAAATGAACTACGTCTATGTTAATCATTATATTACTTTTTTGTCACAAAGACTTTCCGCACTCTTTGCATTTGTGATCTTTTATTTTTTCATAAACAAAGGTAATGTGTTGATGCAAGATCCCTTTTTTAGCAAAAGACTTTTCACATTCAGAGCATTTGTAATCTTTAATTTTTTCATGAACTGTGTCAATGAGTCTATTCAAATCACAATGACGATTGAAAGCTTTTCCGCATGTTTCGCACATGTTTTCTTTAATTTTCAAATTAACTTCACCTATGTGCTTTGTCAGATCACTTTAATGACAAAAGAACTTCCTACACTCATCGCATTAGTGATCTTTAATTTTTTCATGAACTGTGGCAATGTGTCTATTCAAGTTACTTTTTTCACCAAAAGATTGCCCACATTCCTCGCACGTGTGTTCTTTAAGTTTCAAATGAACCACATCTATATGCTTCATAAGATTACTTTTTTGTCCAAAAGACATGCCACACTCTAAGCATTTGCGAACTTTAACTTTTTTATGAATTGTGGATATGTGTCTATCTAAGTTACTTTTTGAGCCAAAAGACTTTCCACATTCTTCACAGATATATCCTTTGATTCCGAAACGAACTGAATCGACGTGGTTCATCAAGTGAGTTTTTTGTCCACATAACTTCACACATTTGTCTTCTTTGAGTTCTAGATGAACTGCATCTATATGTTTCATCAGATCAATTTTTTGTCTAAAAGACTTGTCACGCTCTCCGCATTTCTGTCCTTAAAGTTCCAGATGCGCTGTACTAATGTGTTTTATCAGATCACGTTTATAACCAAAAACCTTTCCACATTCCTTACACATGTGTTTTTTGAGTTCCAGATGAACTGTATCTATATGCTTTGTTAGATTATTTTTTTGTCCAAACGACTTGCCGCATTCTTCACATTTGTGTTCTTTTAGTTCCAGATGAACTGTATCAATGTGCTTCATCAGATTACTTTTTACTCCAAAAGATTTGCCACATTCCTCACACATGTGTTCTTTGAGTTCCAGATGAACTGTATCAATGTGCTTCATCAGATAACCTTTATCACTAAAAAACTTTCCACACTCTTTACATTCATGATCTTTGATTTTTTTATGTACTGCGTCAATGTGTCGATTCAAGGCATGTTTAAACCCATAAGACTTTCCACATTCTTTGCATATATTATGTTCATTGATTAATAGATGAACCACATCGATGTGACGCATAAGACTACTCTTTCGTCCAAAAGCCTTGTCACACTCTCCGCATTTATGATCTTTTATTTTTTCATGAACTGTGGCAGTGTGTTTATTCAATTCACATTTATAACTGAATGACTTTCCACACTCTTCGCATTTGTGACCTTTGATTTTTTCATGGACTATACTCATATGTCTATTTAAGTCTCTTTTATAACAAAAAGACTTTTCACATTTTCCGCACTTATGTTCTCTAAGTTCCAAATGAACTACATTTATGTGCCTCATCAGACTCTCTCTAAATCCAAACGACCTGCCGCACTCTTCACACATATGTTCTTTGAGTTCCAGATGAACTGCATCTATGTGCTGCATTAAAGTCTGCTTTTTTCCAAAAGACTTGCCGCACTCTTCGCATTTGTGATCTTTGATTTTTTTATGTACTGCGTCAATGTGTCGATTCAAGTCCTGTTTAAGACCAAAAGCCTTTCCACATTCTTTGCATATATGTTCTTTGATTAATAGATGAACCACATCGATGTGTCGCATAAGATTATTCTTTATTCCAAAAACCTTGTCACACTCTCCGCATTTGTGTTCTTTGATTTTTTTATGTGCTGCGTCAATGTGTCGATTCAAGTCCTGTTTAAGACCAAAAGCCTTTCCACATTCTTTGCATATATGTTCTTTGATTAATAGATGAACCACATCGATGTGTCGCATAAGATTATACTTTATTCCAAAAACCTTGTTACAATCTTCGCATTTATGATCTTTGATTTTTTCATGAACTGTTGCAATATGCTTAGCCAAACTCCTTTCATAACCAAAAACTTTTTTACACGTGTCGCACGAGTAATTTTTGATTCTTTGATGGACATTCATAACGTGATCATTCAAACGTTTTTTCATGACAAAAGACTGTCCACAATCGTCGCAAACAAATTTCTTTAGTTTCAAATGAACTCCATCCACGTGATTGTTCAAATTTCGTTTAGTTAGGAGAATCTTACCGCAATAATCGCATTTGTGACGTATTTTAGCATTTTGATTTTTAAGCTTATGTTTTTCCAAAGCCGACATTGTAAAAATCTTTCAACTTTTCACTTTTAAATTGAAACATCTATCTACTGGTACTATTATTTCTCTACTATTCTCATCTCAAATCTTATGTTTATATTTAAATATGAGATTTTACCGTTGAAATTTTGTTGGCGCCGAAACTAATGTATCGATTCATAACATCACGAAAGTTAATTTGTGCTGATTAGAACGATAATATTTTCACGTACAACAATAGCAAATAAAATCGCGTTGGCTGGGCATAAAAATCGCATATGTACGCATTTCAATACGCATGATGGACAAGTTAGGACTTTAATGAACTTTCTTGGATAATCGAACTTGGTTTGGAGTTGAGTCCGAGTCCGTCACTCTATGACTTGATTCGATTGCAACCCGATGAGGCGGCAAAAATATTCAAATTAATACAAAGTTTAAGATAGTACCTCTCTCCAAGAGGTTTAATCAATTTTCCGAGCTGGGTATACCAACAGAGGTGTAAGGATCCGCTCACCATATCGTCGAAGAATAGTCATCGCTCATATCTCGAAAAATCGAATTTATTAGCTCGCGACACAACTGTATAATGTTTTTACTCGGGACTGGAACAACACAAGCATTCGGTGTATATAGTGCATAGCATGTAGTAACCATGTGAACGAGAGTAATTCATGCATACGACACTCCGAATGGGAGACCTACACACCGATGTCGTTCCCTTTTGAATATTTACTAATGCAATGCAAAGCAACAAACGTCAAGAGGCCCCGTGTAAGTGAACGTGGTAAAGAATGAAAATAAACCAATTTAATCATTCAAACTGAATGAAATTAATGAAGAATAAAAATTAAATTCTGGCAAATTAAAATATCCGACGAAAACCACTGAAATTAAAAAAATATATTTAAATTCAACGTTAAAATCATTAAAATTGGTAATTCAGCAATTTTTTTAATTCAAATAGATGCAAGTGCATTTTTTCATTATAATCAAAATTGTATTATTCATAAATAATCATTGTACAAGTTAAATACAATCATATAATTATTCTCATGTAAGTTCTACTTTTTTGTTAGTAAAATCAATATTTTTATCTTTTTTGGGAATCAAAACATTTCAACTGTCACTGAAAAATGGTTTATATTATATATTTTGAAAAAAATACAAGTCAATAGAGGAAATATTGATAATCAAAATATGAAGTATCAGTAATTCGCGCACTACAATAGTATACTTTTGTGTTCTTCAAGTAGCTGAATCCAAATGCGAGGATGAATTTGTCGTCATTTTCAAGCTATTAAAAATGATTTGGAAGAGGTAAAGATGTTAGGTATCAAAACGAATGAATCATTCACGCGAATTAATCGTTTCTCAAAACACTGGCACTTCCGGTATATATACAAAATGCAAGAGAATCGAAAAACATTGTGAGTAATTATTGATTTTTCGATTTACTGCATCTACGTGTCTTTTCAAATCCTTATGTCAACTATAAGCTTTTCCACAATCGTTACAAATGTATTGTTTTATTATTGAAATGTGTTGTTTTATTATTGCTTCAATGAGCTTAATCACATCACTTCTAAGTCCAAATGACTTGCCACATTCTTTGCATTAGTGTTCTTTAATTTCAAATGAATAACATCTATGTGTCTAAACAAATGAATTTTTTGTGCAAAAAATTTGCCACACTCTTCGCATTTGTAATCTTTGATTTTTTCATGAACTGAAGAAATGTGTCTATTCAAAGCATTTTTTGTACCAAAAGACTTTTCACATTCTCCGCACTTGTGTTCTTTAAGTTTCAAATGAACTGCATCTATGTGCTGCATTAAATGACCCTTTTGTCCGAAAGACTTGTCGCATTCGAAGCATCTGTGATCTTTAATTTTTTCATGAACTGCGGCAATGTGTCTATTCAAAGCACTTTTTATACCAAAAGACTTTTCACATTCTCCGCACTTGTGTTCTTTAAGTTTCAAATGAACTGCATCCATATGAAATAGTAACTGATCCTTTTGTCCAAAAAGTTTACCACACTCTTCGCATTTGTGATCTTTAATTTTTTCATGAACTGTGGCAATGTGTCGATTCAGGTTCCTTTTAACACTAAAAGATTTCTCACATTCTTTACAAATATTTTCTCTTAATTTCAAATGAATTGCATCTATGTGGCTCATCAGATTTTTCTTACATCCAAAAGACTTTCCACACTCTCCGCATTTTTGATCTTTTATTTTCAAATGAACTGTATCAATGTGCTTCATTAAAGTCTGATTTTTTCCAAAAGACTTGCCACACTCTCCGCAATTGTGCTTTTTGATTTTTTTATGTACTGCAGCAATGTGTTTATGTAAGTTACTTTTTTGACCAAAAGACTTTCCACATTCCTCACACATGTGTTCTTTGAGTTCCAGATGAACTGTATCAATGTGCTTCATCAGATCATTTTTATAACCAAAAGACTTTCCACACTCTCCGCATTTTTGATCTTTTATTTTCAAATGAACTGTATCAATGTGCTTCATTAAAGTCTG
>NW_019641638.1:954739-1141914 GCF_000599845.2 Trichogramma pretiosum | reverse complement strand
GAAAATTTTTTTATTTATAACGAATTTTCTGAACAAAATGAATTGACGTGAAATGCCACAGATGGCATATAGTAATCGAATTAAAAGTTCAATATTTTCGTCAATTTTGCTCAGATTGGGCTGAAATTTTCACAGAATACTCTTGAAAGTATAAACAATCAAATAAAACAATAAAAAAAAAAATCAAAATTTTTCGAGGTCAGGACCATACCCCCCCCTTAAGTTACAAAGTGACTTTTATGTATTACGTTGTTACATTTCATGTTGTAACCTTTCACTATAAAAATTAATGAGAAAAAGCAAACAAATCAGCGAAATTGACTCGCGAGCAGGCACACATCGGATTAATTGTACTAGCATCTCACTATGGACATTTTCATTACACGCGTAGCTAGTGAAACAATGTCGAATAAATCGGTTTATATTGCCGATAAATGTACACATGCAAGTGTTGAATGAATGAATAAAGAGGTGTTAATTAAACCATCGCGAGCTCACGACGACTCCACGTCATCATGAGACCACGGCAGCGCGAGATAATAGCGCAGAATGAATCGGGTATATAACCCGGCGCTTAAGACCATTCGCCACTTACAAGAACAGCCACATCAAAAAATGTATACGATTTTCAAGTTCTAGAGAGAAATGAAAGTTTTTATACAAATTTATTGACCCGAGTAGCCGTATATACCTGCTCGGGTTTCGTAATCTTGCAGGATCAGATTTTGAGTCTTCCTCGGCATCTGTGCTAGATTGTTAACTGTACGTCATTCGTTATGAAGAATAAAGTTAACGAATCAACCAAAAGAAAATCTAAATATCAATAAGCAACTTAAATTTAATGGTGAAAACATTAATTACTAAAAACAATAAAGAGCAGAGCAAGAAACGCGGTTGAAAGTGACATCTGAACGAAAATTCCAACAGAAAACAATGTTAAAAGCAAATTAAATAAAATAAAAAAATACAGTTATATTTTCCATGGTCAAAATTTTATTATTCATGTTAATTTATTGTATAATTAATTAGTTGTACTTTTTATATAGTACGATATATTTACAATATAAGAGACTTCATTACTTTTGAGAATAAAAATATTGTAACTAACCGTACGAGAATAAGTTCATTTTGCATATATTTTAAAAGAAATACAAGTCAAAAGAGAATACAGGAGTCCCTCGTTATACGCGGGTTTATTATCCGCGGAATTCGTTATCCGCGGTTAGTCGATTTGCGCCCATCCCTTCGTATCCGCGGGTCGAGTCTTGTTATCCGCGGATCGAAGATCGTGATTTTTTTCTCGGACGTATCTATATTCAGTTTGAATTTGGTTAGTGTAGCCGCGTAAATCGAAATTGTCAATTAACCTAAATTTGTTGAAAATTTATAAATTTATTTAAGTATGGCTTCATCTAAAACTCCGTCGAAAACTGCCTCAAAACCCACTGGCAGATCAGACTGATGATGCACCTGAACCGATTTTTGATTCAAAACTGATTGTCGAAGTTATGGATCTAGTTATTCAAGCAGGTGAATTAGCAATGACTGATGATCCAATAATGACGCGTAGCTCGACTTTCAAACACTACTGTGATTTAGCTGCACAAATTTATGAAGAAATGCACAAAGATATTTTGAGACGAGCAAAGCAGAAAAAATTAACCGATTACTTTAAAAATTAAACATAGAATTGCATATGTTACCGGCAAAACCCGCTTTTAGGCAAAAGTGACTTTTGCCTAGGCAAAAACAAAAATGCCTAAAATTTTAGGCAAAACCCGCAGAAATATATGAACTTCCTAAATCTTAGGCATTACTCGAAATGCCTACAATTTTTTAGGCAAAACCCGCAATGCCTAAAATTTTTTAGGCATTACTGTAAGCTAATAATTTTAAGTAAAAATTAATGTAAAGTGAAAAAATACGCATTTATTCAAGTACAAAAGTACAAGCTCACTTTAATTTAAGCTTTGTCAAATCAGTTCAATAATTTGTTATTATTTGTTACAGCAACTTAAACTATTGTGGCATTTGGAATTGTATAAAACGTTAGTTTTTCGGCACATGCATATCTTTGTCTTGCAAGCGGTTTTGCAAGTACATTTGAAGAAGCCTTGTCCTCCACTCGTAGATTGCTTATTCGCAATCGTACGCAAGGATAAAATTTCTTGTAGTGGTACTTCAGATTTAGCCAAAAAATTTTTTCGGCACACATCGAATTCAGATCTACGAATAAAAAAAAAGTTAATGAAATGAAGCAATTACGGACGGACGTAGTACGTTTTACCTGCAAAATTGTTGCATGTCTTTAATAATTTCTTCTATCTCTGCCATTGAAAGAACTTTATAATGCTCTTTTTTTCGAGCCTCGGCGAGGAACTGCTCTTTCCAATCATTGGTTTCAGTTTCCATTTTTTCTTTCAACTAGTGAGAGTATGGGCTTGTATCCGTATTGGGTTAGAACCAAAACAAAACTAACAAATACGTCCGGCTTAGATGCTGACTAGTCGTATACTAACGTGTTTACAGTAATGCCTAAAATTATTTAGGCATTGCGGGTTTTGCCTAAAATTGCTTAGGCATTGCGGGTTTTGCCTAAGAAATTTAGGAATTTCCTATACTTTTTTAGGCATTGCGGGTTTTGCCTAAAATTTTAGGCATTTTTGTTTTTGCCTAGGCAAAAGTCACTTTTGCCTAAAAGCGGGTTTTGCCGGTAACACATATATATGTTGTAAATATAAATAAACATATATAAATAGATAAACTATTCAACAAATACGTTTATTTGTAGGTAAAATATACATATAAACTGTGCTTTCTCGAGGTTGAGGAACGTAACCCTCCCTGGTAGAAAATTAAGCATTTAAAATGCTCAGATGAGCAGAAACTAGTCAGTACAACTGGTCAGTTTTAGCTCATAAATTAGCCGTTAAAATGGTCAGAAACTGGCCATTGAAAATGATCAAGGCAAAATCGAATATTTAGGTTAACTGTAGTAAACGTAAACAAAGAGTGTTATACCACGTTTAAGACACTTTTATGTTACGTGCATAAGATAAAAAGATCAGGGAATTGCTAAAATAAGAAACGATGTTGAAAATAATGGGAAGACACTTACTTCCTAACTTCCCTAAATGTTCAAAAACATTTTTAAAAACGTCAACAAATATTGAAATAATTTTAAACATCCTTATTACTGACGATTCTGATAGTAAATTCACGTACATATGACTTGCTTCTCCTTTCAAATCAAGTAAATCAATAAATATTTCATTAATGAGATAAATCGGCGTTCTAACGGAATTTTAACAAAGAACAAATACTACACAGCATATACAATTTTTCGTTTGCGATACACCAGCTAGGAATAAAGGTTCAAGTTTCATTCGATGCATGTGAACGTTGTCAAGTTGACTTGACTGATAATTCTTATTAATTATACTAAATGTTTAATCGATTATGTCGTGAACATTTGCCGAATGTTTACAAAAAAGTTTAAGCGAGGTTAGGTAGGGTGTAAATATAGTGCCGACGAGCGGCCAGCTGACGACCGCGCACGGACTTGAGCAGTTCTTAACCATTTTAAATGACTCAAAACCCTATCAAAATTAAGCATTTTCTGACCAGTTTGAGCGCCAATATCATGTCGTTTTTAGCAAGGTTTATGGCGAAGTTGGGCAGTAACTGACTTATAAACTGACCAGTTCGATTTTACTTGAGCATTAACTGGTCAGTAAATGCTGATGATTTCTACCAGGGCTCTCTTTCCCATAAGAGTAAGGTCTTATTATCCGCGGTTTTGTTATACGCGGTACTTTTGAGGAACGTAACCCCCGCGTATAACGAGGGTCTCCTAAATAATCAAAGGAAAAATGTAAAAATTTAACATCCACGTACTGCTAAGATATAATTTTGCGTTATTTCAGTCACTGAATCAGTGCGGAGTAGAAGCTAGGTTTGTTTTGCGTAATTTCAAACTTTTTGAAAAATAATTAATTAGAGTTCAAATATTTGATATCAAAATGAGTAGATCATTCCTTCGAATCATTCATATTTTATCATAAATCGCAATGTGTATGATCTTAAAACTAGAGGAATTTTAGGATCATATCGCCTGCTTACGAATTGAAAAACAGATAAATTTTTTGAATCCGTAGTTTTTGATTTTTCAATAAACTGTATTTAAGATTTTTTTTAAAGGCTGATTGTGATTGTAAGCTTTTCCATATTCTTTGCACATGTGCTCTCCGCGTTTCAAATAAACTATATCTATGTGCTGCATCGGATAACTCTCTCGTCCGAGCTACTTGTCACACTGAACCATTTATAGTCATTAATTTTTTCATGAACGGTGTTTATACATTCAAGTCGCGTTGATGATTGAAAGCTTTACCGCATGTATCGCACACGAGCTGCACCTATGTGCTTCGTCAGATCACTTTAATAACCAAAAAAACTTCCCACACGCATAGCATTAGTAATTTTTGATATTTTAATGGACTGTGTTAATATGTTTATCTAAGTTACTTTTTTCACCAAAAGATGTCCCACATTCCTCGCACGTGTGTTCTTTAAGTTTCAAATACATCTATGTGCTGCATTAAATGATTCTTTTGTCCAAAAGACTTGCCGCACTCAAAGCATTTTTGATCTTTAATTTTTTTATGAATTGAAATGATGTGGTTCATCAGGTGAATTTTTTGTCTTAATTATTTTTTTGTAAGTTAGACTTTTTTGTCAGTAAAATTTATATTTTTATCTTTTTTGAAAATCAAAACACTTCACACTGTCAATGAAAAATGGTTTATATTATATATTTTGAAAAAAATACAAGTCAAAATAGAGAAAATCTTGATAATCATAATATGAAGAATCAGAAATGCGGATTACAATAATATACTTTGGTGTTCTTTAAGTAGCTGAATTGACTTTAAGAAGGTTGAATTTTTTGTCATTTTCAAGCTATTAAAATATAATTAATAAGAGGTAAAAATATTAAGTATCGAAACGAATGAATCATTCACGAAAATTAATCGTTTCTCAAAACACTGGCACTTCCGGTATATGTACAAAATGCAAGAGAATCGAAAAACATTGTGAGTAATTATTGATTTTTCGATTTACTGCATCTATGTGTCTTTTCAAATCCTTATGTCAACTATGAGCTTTTCCACAATCTTTACAAATGTATTGTTTTATTATTGCATCATTGTGCTTTCTAAGCCCAAATGACTTGCCACATTCTTTGCATAAGTGTTCTTTAATTTCAAATGAATAACATCTATGTGTCTAAGCAAATGAATTTTTTGTGCAAAAAATTTGCCACACTCGAAGCATTTGGATCTTGTATTTTTTCATGCACAGAGGTAACGTGTCTATTCAAAGCACTTTTTGCACCAAAAGACTTTTCACATTTCCCGCACTTGTGTTTTTTGAGTTCCAAATGAACTATATCTATATGCAGTAGTAACCGATCCTTTCGTCCAAAAAGTTTACCACACTCTTCGCACTTGTGTTCTTTAAGTTTCAAATGAACTGCATCTATGTGCTGCATTAAATGACCCTTATATCCGAATGACTTGTCGCACTCTCCACATTTGTGATCTTTAATTTTTTTATGAACTGTGGTAATATGTTGATCTAAGTTACTTTTTCTACAGAAAGATTTGCCACATTCCTTACACACGTGTTCCTTGAGCTTCAAATGAACTACATCTATATGCTCCATAAGATTACTTTTTCGACCAAAAGAAATGCCACACTCAAAACATTTTTGATCTTTAACTTTTTTATGAACTGAATTGATGTGGTTCATCAGGTGAATTTTTTGTCCAAAAAACTTGCCACATTCTTCACACTTGTGTTCTTTGATTTTTTCATGGACTATACTCATATGTCTATCTAGGTCTTTTTTATAACTAAAAGACTTTTCACATTCTCCGCACTGTTCTCTAAGTTGCAAATGAACTACATTTATGTGCCTCATCAGATTCACTCTATATCCAAACGACCTGCCGCACTCTTCACACATATGTTCTTTGAGTTCCAGATGAACTGCATCAATGTGCTGCATTAAATTAGGCTTTTTTCCAAAAGACTTGCCGCACTCTTTGCATTTGTGATCTTTGATTTTTTCATGAACTGTTGCAATGTGCTCAGCCAAGCTTCTCTTATAACCAAAAACTTTTCCACACATGTCGCACGAGTAATTTTTGATTCTTTGATGGACATTCATAACGTGTCTATTCAAACGTTGTTGTGTAACAAAAGACTGTTCACAATTATCGCAAACAAATTTCCTTAGTTTCAAATGAACTCCATTCACGTGATTGTTCAAATTTTGTTTAGTTGATAAAATTTTACTGCAATAATTGCAATTGAGACGTATTTTGGTATTCGGACGTTCAAATTTATGCTCATCCGCAGCTAACATTTTCAAAATCACACGACTTTTCACCTCGTAGTTATATTATTTATCTACTGATACTACTATTTCTCTACTGTTCTCATTTCGAATATAATGTTTACTTTGAACTGTGAAATTTTCCGTTAAATTTTGTTGACGTCGGAACAAATGTATCGATTCATAAAATTACGAAAATCGATTTGTATTTATTATAGTACTATAATAATATCACGTAAAATGCAGGAATTGCGAATTTTTTGCCATTGATCTTGACAAGCAAAATAACAATAGCAATTCTTATTCTAGACAAAAACATCTGAACGCAAATTATTGGGCCATATTAAATTGTATCTTTGTACGAAAGTCTCATGTTAATTAATGCGAATTGCATAATGTTTCACGGCTCTTGAAAGTTAGTTTTTTGTGACCGCGTAACCGAGTAATTTCAAATTTTTAACTATTGGGTTGCCAAATAACGTGTTAAAAAATGTATTAGTTTCACATATTCCTCTGTATATTTTTTTCAATAGAATGATATCTCGTTTAGAGTTATTCGATGAAGTTTATGTTACTGTTTTGGCCTGCAACTCAATAATTTTTCTGATATGGACACGACGCGTATTTTTAAGCATCCCCTACTGCAGGCATCCGAAACGACTCTGTAGAGAATCCACGCAGATTTCTATATGGAATCAGAGTCGATTTCACAATGAAACTTTGATGATTTTAAACTGATTCCACACTGAAAATTAGTCTCAATTATTAACGCCGATTCTGCGTGGAATCAATTATGATTTTGTTGCGAATCTATATTGAATCAGCGTCGAAAAAATGTAAAATTTTCTCAGCATGAAATTTGAGCAATATTCCAACGCTGATTCTACTTTGAATTCATTTTGATTTTATTAGGAATCTGTATTGAATCAGCGTGGAATAAGTGTGAAATTTTTGCAGCAAAATTTTTGGAAACTTCGCAACGCTGATTTTACTTGGAACCCATGATGATTTCGTGTATAATTCGTAGAATATAAGTGTGGATATGATAATGAAAAGAAAGTAAAAGGATTTTAATACAAAAATTTTAAAACAAATTTTAATACAAAGATTTTAATACAAAAATGCTTCACTTATTTATTATTAAATATTATTAATAACGGTAAATATATTGTGGTATAATACATAATTTTTTATTAATCAACTTTATTAATAATAGCCACAATTCTATTTATTTTCTATTAAGGCGGTAAACCACCCTGAAATTTTTCAAAAATCAAAAATTTTTTTTTTTGCTTAAAGAGTCCTTTAACATCTCAAGAATATCCTGTAAAAATTTCAAATGTGGATCTAGTCTCTAAGTGCTCGAATTTTGAATGTAGCGCGGGCCTCGTCATGCGTAGGCGCGCCGCTCAGTCGTTCACACCGCGTACTAAGCGCATCGAGAAAGCGGAAAATTTGTTGTCTGAAGCCCTCAAAGAGGCAAGAATAATGTCAAGAAGTACCAGGAAGAACAAAATGGACGAGGACTTCAATCTGGAAGGCCAATTGTACGGTGCAGGAATTGCAGACTAAAAATATTTCATATTTATCTTTCCTTTCTTCTACTCTAAACTTTAAACGCCTTTTTCTCGAATTCACCTTTTCAAAGTCGGGCGGTAAGATATCTCGAACAATTTTCATCCGATCGACTTGAAATTTTAACTGTCTATTCTTGATTACTTTATCTACAGAAGTACCTGGGGGTTTTGTAAAATATTAATTTTTTCAAAAGTTATTAACAATTTTTTCGGGAATTTGTAGTGTTTTTTCATACTTTTTGTTAAAAATGACGCCATTTTGTAAAAAAACGATTAAAAAACAAAAGCCCAGGTACTTCTGTTGCTGTTCATGTATACTTTCGAAATTTTCGTGTCTAATGTTCATAACTTTAAAATAACAGGTAAAACGCTACCGCCCCCGAAGCGTTCCAAAATAAAGACGACGCAGGGACTATGCTGCCAAGCTGCCATTTTTTTTATTATGGCTACTATAAATGTTGAAAAACATCGTTCAAATGTTGTATAAACAAGAGCTTTTTACCGAATTTGAATATCTAGTATAGTTTTTTTAATATCCGATCCCGAAAATTTCATGAATTTTTTGGTGTTCAGGGTGGTTTACCGCCTTAATAGCACAACTTCTATTTTTATATGAAATAACTGTTGAGAATATATATAGTCAGCAATATGACTCTTTGGAAATGATTGGAATTCTAATTACTTATAATTAAATTGTATAGAAAAAGTAATCAATCCTTTTTGATAGACAACGAAAAATTAATTTGAAAAATAATATAAAGAAACTAATTTTCTGCGTATACGAGCGAATCTTCCTCATATATCAATGAATCATCAGATTCATCCCCATCGTAAGGCTCCTGAACACACATAGGTGTTTTAGCTGTTCTTCCTGCTTTAAAGTTTTTTATCTGAGTTCCAATCTCTTCACTGAGAATTGAAGTGATTTCAGACAACACTGTCGCCATGTATTCTCTTTCTCCCACAAGAGAAGGCTTGATATTTGTAAGGAAAGCGTGATAACAGTCTGAAAATTAATTTTTATTTTTTATTAATTGTAGTAGATTATTTACTGCAAGAAAGAATGAATTAATTTTAAATAAAACACCTGTAACTTACGTTTAAGTACCTTCATCTTCTTAGGTGTCAATTGCTTTCTTAGTGAGTCTCTGGTAACTTTCTGGCACTTTGAACTGTAGTCCACGCTGCGATTGGCCAATCGTTCGGGCCCCAAAAGGTTACGGCTCATTTTCTTGACGAATATTGATCGTGTTTTTGATCGTGCTGTTGTTATTCTCCAATTCTGTAGTGGGATCGAAACACCTCTGGACATGGGCACCATTTCAATTGACTCCATCTGTAAAAGAATCGTGATGTAAGTATTATGACATCTACACTATTTTATTTTTTATAAATATAACAATATATTAAAATAATATACCTTTCCTTTGTGAGAAATTTTTTTCATCCAGATTTGACCATTTTTTCTACCTGTTGCACAGGAACCTTGTAGGTCAGACAAGTCTTTCGAATGAAGTTGATTTGATGTTGGGATGTTTTTAAAAGCTTCATCAATGCCTGCGAACAGAAAAAAATTAAATTGTTATTGAAAATAATTTAAGAATCAATGAAAAATTATTTAAAAAATAATAGTACTGTCGTCACTGCAATTGTCATTGTATTCAGGAATGTTGACAATTTTTTTCTTCGCAGACTTAACTGGCTTTTTCTTCTTTGGGGTGTTCATTGGTTCTTCATCACTCTCTTCACCATCCTTTCCACCTTCTATACCATCATCTAAATCATTCATTCCTTTCAAATTACCATCAGTTTTTGATTGTGCATCACGAGTAACAGTAGTCGGGCTGTCATGTAGCTCTCCATCACTATTATCATTATACATACCAGAGACATTTGCAATTGCATTTTGTAGAGCAGTTTGCAATTGTTCTTCAGCTGCTTCATAAGAATTTTTATTTTGAACTACAGAAACTTTCTTTTGGACGATGGACTTTTCCATGGATTTTTCTTTTTCTTCTTTTTTTTTTAAGAGTTGCTATGAAAAAATAATTCAACCAATTGTCAAAAATGTTATAAATAGTATTTGTTAGAAATTTTATTTATTGTACAAAACTATTTTACCATTTGCTTGGTTAAGTTTTTTTGTGCAGAACCACTTGTACAGGGGGGTGTAGGTATCTCACTCAAAGACTCGTCAGCGTCGCTGAATCCGAAGTGCAGGGTCAGTTTTTTGTGATTTTGAAGATTATGAAAAATAAATCATGAAAGTTAAAATATTAACAATGAAAATGAGTAGATCATTCACGGATATTAATTGTTTCCGAACAATAACAGCAACGCCCATAATCATCAACACTGTATCATTTCAGACATGTATAGACTGCGGAAGAAACTAAAAACTTTTATAACGTGATGTTCAATTGTCGTTTTGTGAAAACAGAATTTTCACAATCGTCGCAAACAAATTTCTTTAGTTTCAAATGAACTACAGCCACGTGATTGTTCAAATTTTGTTTAGTTGATAAAATCTTACCGCAATAATCGCATTTGTGACGTATTTTAGCATTTTGATTTTGAAGCTTATGTTTTTCCAAAGCTGACATTGTAAAAATCTCTCAACTTTTCACTTTTAAATCGATACATCTATCTACTGGTTCTATTAATTCTCTACTGTTCTCATTTCGAAATTGATATTTATTTTGAAATATGAGATTTTACCGTTGAAATTTTGTTGGCGCCGGAACTACTGTATCGATTTATAACATTACGAAAGTTAATTTGTGCTGATTAGAACTATAATATTGTCACGTAAGATAATAGCAAATAAAATCGCGTTGGCTGGACATGAAAATCGCATATGTACGCATTTCAATACGCATGATGTACGAGTTAGGACTTTAATGAATTTTCTTGGACAGTCGAACTTGGTTTGGAGTTGAGTCCGAGTCCGTCACTCTATGACTTGATTCGATTGCAACCCGATGAGGCGACAAAAATATTCAAATTAATACAAAGTTTAAGATAGTACCTCTCTCCAAGAGGTTTAATCAATTTTCCGAGCTGGGTATACCAACAGAGAAGTAAAAATCCGTTCACCATATCGTCGAAGAATAGTCATCGCTCATATCTCGAAAAATCGAATTTATTAGCTCGCGACACAACTGTATAATGTTTTTACTCGGGACTGGAACAACACAAGCATTCGGTGTATATAGTGCATAGCATGTAGTAACCATGTGAACGAGAGTAATTCATGCATACGACACTCCGAATGGGAGACCTACACACCGATGTCGTTCCCTTTTGAATATTTACTAATGCAATGCAAAGCAACAAACGTCAAGAGGCCCCGTGTAAGTGAACGTGGTAAGGAATGAAAATAAACCAATTTAATCATTCAAACTGAATGAAATTAATAAAGAATAAAAATTAAATTCTGACAAATTAAAATACCCTACGAAAAACCACTGGAATTAAAAAAATATATTTAAATTCAACGTTAAATTCATTAAAATTAGTAATTTAGCAATTTTACTAATACCCTACGAAAAACCACTGGAATTAAAAAAATATATTTAAATTCAACGTTAAATTCATTAAAATTAGTAATTTAGCAATTTTAGCAAGTAATTAGCAATTTTATTAATTCAAAAAGATGCAAGTGCATTTTTTTATTACAATCAAAATTGTATTATTTATAAATAATTATTGTACAATTTAAATAAGTAAGTTCTACTTTTTGGTTAGTAAAATCAGTATTTTTATCTTTTTTGAAAATCAAAACATTTCAAGTGTCACTGAAAAATGGTTTATATTATATATTTTGAAAAAAATACAAGTCAATAGAGGAAATATTGATAATCAAAATATGAAGAATCAGTAATTCGCGCACTACAATAGTATACTTTTGTGTTCTTCAAGTAGCTGAATCCAAATGCGAGGTTGAATTTGTCGTCATTTTCAAGCTATTAAAAATGATTTGGAAGAGGTAAAAATGTTAGGTAACAAAACGAATGAATCATTCACGCAAATTCATCTTTTCTCAAAACACTGGCAGTTTCGGTATATATATACAAAATGCAAGAGAATCGAAAAAGATTGTGAGTAATTATTGATTTTTCGATTTACTGCATCTATGTGTCTTTTCAAATCCTTATGACAACTATAAGCTTTTTAAAAATCTTTACAAATGTATTGTTTTATTATTGAAATGTGTTGTTTTATTATTGCTTCAATAAGCTTAATCACATCACTTCTAAGTCCAAATGACTTGCCACATTCTTTGAATTCGTGTTCTTTAATTTCAAATGAATAACATCTATGTATCTAAACAAATGAATTTTTTGTGCAAAAAATTTGCCACACTCTTCGCATTTGTAATCTTTGATTTTTTCATGAACTGAAGAAATGTGTCTATTCAAAGCATTTTTGTACCAAAAGAATTTTCACATTCTCCGCACTTGTGTTCTTTAAGTTTCAAATGAATTAAATCTATGTGCCTCATCAGATCACATTTTTCTCCAAACGACTTGCCACACTCATCGCATTAGTGATCTTTGATTTTTTCATGAACTGTGGCAATGTGTCTATTCAAGTTACTTTTTGCACCAAAAGATTGCCCACATTCCTCGCACGTGTGTTCTTTAAGTTTCAAATGAACTGCATCTATGTGCTGCATTAAATGACCCTTTTCTCTAAACGACTTGCCACACTCGAAGCATTTGTGATCTTTGATTTTTTCATGAACTGAAGAAATGTGTCTATTCAAAGCATTTTTTGTACTAAAAGACTTTTCACATTCTCCGCACTGTTCTCTAAGTTGCAAATGAACTACATCTATGTGCCTCATCAGATTCACTCTATATCCAAACGACCTGCCGCACTCATCACACATATGTTCTTTGAGTTCTAGATGAACTGCATCAATGTGCTTCATTAAAGTCTGCTTTTTTCCAAAAGACTTATCGCACTCTCCGCAATTGTGCTCTTTGATTTTTTTATGTACTGCAGCAATGTGTTTATGTAAGTTACTTTTGTGACCAAAAGACTTTCCACATTCCTCACACATGTGTTGTTTGAGTTCCAGATGAACTGTATCAATGTGCTTCATCAGATCATTTTTATAACCAAAAGACTTTCCACACTCTCCGCATTTTTGATCTTTTATTTTCAAATGAACTGTATCAATGTGATTCATTAAAGTCTGCTTTCGACCAAAAGACTTTCCACATTCCTCACACATGTGTTCTGTAAGTTCCAAATGAACTGTATCAATGTGCTTCATCAGATCATTTTTATAACCAAAAGACTTTCCACATTCCTCACACCTATGTTCTTTGAGTTTCAAATGAACTACATCGATGTGCCTCAAAAGATTACTTTTTTTTTTAAAAGACTCGGCACACTCATTGCATTTGTGATCTTTGATTTTCTCGTGTACTGCGCTAATATGTATATTCAAGTCACTTTCAGCACCAAAAGATTTACCGCATTCTTTACACATGTGTTCTCTAATATTTAAATGAACTACATCTGAGTGCTGTATCAAATGACCTTTTTGACCGAAATGTTTGCCACACTCTTTGCACTTGTGCTCTTTCAATTTTTCATGAACTGTGACAATGTGGCGATTCAAGTCGCCCTTGTGACCAAATGACTTTCCAAATTTCTCACACATGTGTTCTTTGAGTTCCAGATGAACTGTATCAATGTTCTTCATCAGATCCCTTTTATAACCAAAAAACTTTCCACACTCTCCGCATTTTTGATCTTTTATTTTCAAATGAACTGTTGCAATGTGCTCAGCCAAGTTTTTCTTATAACCAAAAACTTTTGCACATGTGTCGCACGAGTAATTTTTGATGCTTTGATGGACGTTCATAACGTGATCATTCAAATTTTTTTTCGTGACAAACGGCTGTCCACAATCATTGCAAACACATTTTCTTAGCTTCAAATGAACTGCATCCAAGTGACTGTCCAAATTACTTTTAGTTAGGAAAATTTTACCGCAATAATGGCATTTGTGACGTATTTTAGCATTTTTGTTTTTAAGCCTATTCTCTCCCGAAGTTAACATTGTAATAATCTTTCGACTTATCTTTTCTTAATTGAAACATCTATCTACTGGTACTATTATTTCTCTACTGTTCTCATCTCAAATCTTATGTTTATATTGAAATATGAGATTTTACCGTTGAAATTTTGTTGGCGCCGAAACTAATGTATCGATTTATAACATTACGAAAATTTATTTGTGTTTACTAGAACTCTAGTGAGATGATCTATGAATTACAGCTTTGATTTAGACTATATTATCATCGTACAAAAAAGACACGAACTGAGCTTGTTTTGGCTCTTGATCCTACTAAGTAATGTCACAACTGTAGCAAATAAAGTCGCAGTTGTTAATTCGGCATAAAAAAAATACAGGATGATCTATGCGTTACAACTTAATGAGAAAAAGCAAACAAATCAGCGAAAACTGACTCGCAAGCCGGCACACATTGGATTAATTGTACTAGTATCTCACTATGGACATTTTCATTACACGCGTAGCTAGTGAAACAATGTCGAATAAATCGGTTTATATTGCCGATAAATGTACACATGCAAGTGTTGAATGAATGAATAAAGAGGTGTTAATTAAACCATCGCGAGCTCACGACGACTCCACGTCATCGTGAGACCTTGGCAGCGCGAGATAATAGCGCAGAATGAATCGGGTATGTAACCCGGCGCTAAAGACAATTCACCACTTACAAGTATAGCCACATCAAAAAATGTATACGATTTTCAAGTTCTAGAGAGAACTGAAAGTTTTTCTACAAATTTATTGACCCGAGTAGGCGTATACCTCCTCGGGTTTCGTAAACTTGCAGGATCAGATTTTGAGTCTTCCTCGGCATCTGTGCTAGATTGTTAACGGTACGTCATTCGTTATGAAGAATAAAGTTATCGAATCAACCAAAAGAAAATCTAAATATCAATAAGCAACTTAAATTTAATGGTGAAAACATTAATTACTAAAAACAATAAAGAGCAGAGCAAGAAACGCGGTTGAAAGTGACATCTGAACGAAAATTCCAACAGAAAACAATGTTAAAAGCAAATTAAATAAAATCAAAAAAATAGTTATATTTTCCATGGTCAAAATTTTATTATTCATGTTAATTTATTGTATAATTAATTAGTTGTACTTTTTATATAGTACGATATATTTACAAAATAAGAGACTTCATTACTTTTGAGAATAAAAATATTGTAACTAACCGTACGAGAATAAGTTCATTTTGCATATATTTTAAAAGAAATACAAGTCAAAAGAGAATATAATCATAGGAAAAATGTAAAAATTTAACATTCACGTACTGCTAAGATATAATTTTGCGTTATTTCAGTCACTGAATCAGTGCGGAGTAGAAGCTAGGTTTGTTTTTCGTAATTTCAAACTTTTTGAAAAATAATTAATTAGAGTTCAAATATTTGATATCAAAATGAGTAGATCATTCCTTCAAATTATTCATTTTTTATCATAAATCGCAATGTGTACGATCTTGTCTGTGTATGATCTGTTAATATATTCAAGTCGCGTTGACGATTGAAAGCTTTTTCGCATGTATCGCACACGAGCTGCACCTATGTGCCTCGTCAGATCACTTTAATAACCAAAAAAACTTCCCACACGCATAGCATTAGTGATTTTTAATATTTTAATGGACTGTGGTAATATGTTTATCTAAGTTACTTTTTACAAAAAGCTTTTCCACATTACGTGTGTTCTTTAAGTTTCAAATGAACTACATCTATGTGCTGCATTTAATGATGCTTTTGTCCAAAAGACTTGCCGCACTCAAAGCATTTTTGATCTTTAATTTTTTTATGAACTGAATTGATGTGGTCATCAGGTGAATTTTTTGTCTTAATTATTTTTTTGTAAGTTATACTTTGTTGTTAGTAAAATTTATATTTTTATCTCTTTTGAAAATCAAAACATTTAAACTATCAATGAAAAAAGGTTTATATTATATATTTTGAAAAAAATACAAGTCAATAGAGAAAATATTGATAATCATAATATGAAGAATCAGAAATGTGCGGATTACAATAATATACTTTTGTGTTCTTCAAGTAGCTGAATCCAAATGCGAGGTTGAATTTTTCGTCATTTTCAAGCTATTAAAAATGATTAAGAAGCGGTAAAAATGTTAAGTATCAAAACGAATGAATCAAACACGCAGATTAATCGTTTCTCAAAACACTGGCACTTCCGGTTTATGTACAAAATGCAAGAGAATCGAAAAAAATTGTGAGTAATTATTGATTTTTTGTTTTACTGCATCTATGTGTCTTTTTAAATCCTTATGTCAACCGAGAGCTGTTCCGCAATCTTTACAAATGTATTGCTTTATTATTGCATCATTGTGCTTAATCACATCACTTCTAAGTCCAAATGACTTGCCACATTCTTTGCATTAGTTTTCTTTAATTTCAAATGAACTATATCGATGTGTTTCATAAGATTACTCTTTTCTCCAAACGACTTGCCACACTCGAAGCATTTGTGATCTTTTATTTTTTCATGAACAGAGGTAACGTGTCTATTCAAAGCACTTTTTGTACCAAAAGACTTCCCACATTTCTCACACTTGTGTTCTTTGAGTTCCAAATGAACTACATCTATATGCAGTAGTAACCGATCCTTTCGTCCAAAAAGTTTACCACACTCTTCGCATTTGTGATCTTTAATTTTTTTATGAACTGTGGCAATATGTTTATCTAAGTTACTTTTTTTACAGAAAGATTTTTCACATTCCTTACACACGTGTTCCTTGAGCTTCAAATGAACTATATCTATATGCTCCATAAGACTACTTTTTCGTCCAAAAGAAATGCCACACTCAAAGCATTTTTGATCTTTAACTTTTATATGAACTGAATTGATGTGGTTCATCAGGTGTATTTTTTGTCCAAAAAACTTGCCACATTTTACGCACTGGTGTTCTATGATTTTTTCATGGACAATACTTATATGTCTATTGAGGACTTTTTTATAACTAAAAGACTTTTCACATTCTCCGCACTTATGTTCTCTAAGTTGCAAATGAACTACATCTACGTGCCTCATCAGATTCACTCTATATCCAAACGACCTGCCGCACTCTTCACACATATGTTCTTTGAGTTCCAGATGAACTGCATCAATGTGCTTCATTAAAGTCTGCTTTTTTCCAAAAGACTTGCCGCACTCTTTGCATTTGTGATCTTTGATTTTTTCATGAACTGTTGCAATATGCTCAGCCAAGCTTCTCTTATAACCAAAAACCTTTCCACACGTGTCGCACGAGTAATTTTTGATTCTTTGATGGACATTTATAACGTGTGTATTCAAACGTTGTTGTGTAACAAAAGACTGTTCACAATTATCGCAAACAAATTTCCTTAGTTTCAAATGAACTGCATCCATGTGATTGTCCAAATTACTTTGAGTTAGAAAAATCTTACTGCAATAATCGCAATTGAGACGTATTTTGGTATTCGGACGTTCAAATTCATGCTCATCCGCAGCTAACATTTTTAAAATCACTCGACTTTTCACCTCGTAGTTATATTATTTATCTACTGATACTACTATTTCTCTACTGTTCTCATTTCGAATATAATGTTTACTTTAAACTATGAAATTTTCCGTCATATTTTGTTGACGTCGGAACTGATGTATCGATTCATAAAATTACGAAAATCGATTTGTGTTTATTATAGTTCTATAATAATATCACGTAAAATGCAGGAATTGCGAATTTTCTGCCATTGATCTTGACAACTAAAATAATAATAGCAATTCTTATTGTAGAAAAAAACATCTGAACGCAAATTATTGCGCCATATTAAATTGTATCTTTGTACGAAAGTCTCATGTTAATTAATGCGAATGGCATAATGTTTCACGGCTCTTGAAAGTTAGTTTTATGTGACCGCGTAACCAAGTAATTTCAAATTTTTAAGTATTGGGTATTGGGTTGTCAAATAACGTGTTGAAAAATGTATTAGTTTTACATATTGCTCTGTATATTTTTTTCAATAGAACGATATCTCGTTCAGAGTTATTCGATGAAGTTTATGTTACTGTTTTGGCCTGCAACTCAATAATTTTTCTGATATAGACACGACGCGTATTTTTAAGCATCCCCTACTGCAGGCATCCGAAACGACTCTGTAGAGAATCCACGCAGATTTCTATATGGAATCGGAGTCGATTTCACAATGAAACTTTGATGATTTTAAACTGATTCCACACTGAAAATTAGTCGCAATTATCAACGCCGATTCTGTGTCGAATCAACTATGATTTTGTTGCGAATCTGTATTGAATCAGCGTCGAAAAAATGTAAAATTTTCTCAGCATGAAATTTGAGCAATATTCCAACGCTGATTCTACTTTGAATTCATTTTGATTTTATTAGGAATCTGTATTGAATCAGCGTGAAATAAGTGTGAAATTTTTGCAGCAAAATTTGTGGAAACTTTGCAACGCTGATTCTACTTGGAACCTATGATGATTTCGGGTATAATTCGTAGAATATAAGTATGGATATGATAATAAAAAGAAAGTAAAAAGATTTTAATACAAAAATTTTAAAACAAATTTTAATACAAAGATTTTAATACAAAAATGCTTCACTTATTTATTATTAAACTAGCGGCGTTCCTCGCTCGCTAACGCTCGCTCGGTCTCAGATTGTTTCAAAGAAATTGTAAGAAATATTGGAGGAGTAAGAATATTATAAGACATATTTATGAAATATTTAAATTTTGAACAAATTTAGATGTTGAAACATAATAGAATATAATAGAATCATGTTTATCGATATATTATGTAATTGGTCATGATTCATTGAATACAAAATAACCCAAGAACTTGATAGATTTAACTTAACGAAACATCATCTCTCCTTCTCGTCTTAAATATAGTACAGTGACTTTCTAAAAGGGCATTAATTTGTACGTCGAAATAGGTCTATGAGAAATTTGGAGATTAGTAGATTTAAAAAATAACTAAATAAAAAATCTGCTACACTTGAGTGGAAAAGAATTTAATTATAAAAATTTTGAGACCTAAAGGATCATTGATTAAATATTGATTAAATATTATCAAAATCATCTTGACAAGGACTTAAAAATTACAAGTCAATATATATGTATCCTGGATGAATTTTAATAATAATAGGATCCACAGACATATTTTTTGTTGTACAAAAACCTGCAAAAACATATTTTATCTTCCGAAACAAAAAATTTTAATATTAATCCTTAATTTTCATGCTTTTGCATTTATAGGCATAAACACAGGTGTGTTTCCTTAAAGAAAGCAATCGTTTACGCTATAGTCGACATAATAAAGGTTTCTGATAAAAAATTTCCATGGCCTGAGAACAACAATCTTTATACTTTAATTTTCGATTCTTTTTTTATTATGAATTTTTTAATTTTCATTTTAGCGATGAAAATCTTTCACAGAATACAGACAAATACTAAAGATCATTGTACCCGTTCACTTGACTTATCTGTAATTATATACTTAAATAACTAACTTGTCTGCTTTTAATTCATAAACATTAATATCTTTTTCTTTTACATTACTTTAAGATAAATAATAATTTTCAAATGTACATTTTTTTCTTGGTCGAAAGTCTAGTTTGATATATTGTTTTCGAATATGGGATTAATGAATTTTTATTAGAATCAACAAATAAAAGAAAGTTCAAGTTCTTCGCCACAAACTCATCCGCGAGAACAGGAGAACCAAAAAATTCCCCGAAGAAGTTTCAACAGGTGCCAGAACGGGGACTCGGTGCACCAGGTCGACGCGTTCAAGATCTCCACCACAAACTCATCCGCGAGAACAGGAGAACAAAAAAATTCCCCGAAGAAGTTTCAACAGGTGCCAGAACGGGGACTCGGTGCACCAGGTCGACGCGTTCAAGATCTCCACCACAAACTCATCCGCGAGAACAGGAGAACAAAAAAATTCCCCGAAGAAGTTTCAACAGGGGCCAGAACGGGGACTCGGTGCACCAGGTCGACGCGTTCAAGATCTCCACCACAAACTCATCCGCGAGAACAGGAGAACAAAAAAATTCCCCGAAGAAGTTTCAACAGGGGCCAGAACGGGGACTCGGTGCACCAGGTCGACGCGTTCAAGTTCTCCACCACAAACTCATCCGCGAGAACAGGAGAACAAAAAAATTCCCCGAAGAAGTTTCAACAGGGGCCAGAACGGGGACTCGGTGCACCAGGTCGACGCGTTCAAGTTCTCCACCACAAACTCATCCGCGAGAACACGAGAACAAAAAAATTCCCCGAAGAAGTTTCAACAGGGGCCAGAACGGGGACTCGGTGCACCAGGTCGACGCGTTCAAGTTCTCCACCACAAACTCATCCGCGAGAACACGAGAACAAAAAAATTCCCCGAAGAAGTTTCAACAGGGGCCAGAACGGGGACTCGGTGCACCAGGTCGACGCGTTCAAGTTCTCCACCACAAACTCATCCGCGAGAACACGAGAACAAAAAAATTCCCCGAAGAAGTTTCAACAGGGGCCAGAACGGGGACTCGGTGCACCAGGTCGACGCGTTCAAGTTCTCCACCACAAACTCATCCGCGAGAACACGAGAACAAAAAAATTCCCCGAAGAAGTTTCAACAGGGGCCAGAACGGGCACTTGGTGCACGCCACAAAAGAAGAATGTGTAAAAAATGTAAAAAAAGGCTTAAAACGTGCGAAATCGTAAAAAACGACCATTTTTTTGGATATATATATATATATATAATATACATATGTATATATATGTATACATATGTATATATATATGTTACATATATATAATATATATGTTTTTTTTTTTTTTTTAGAAATCGATTTCGGAAATATTGGGGAAGCAAAAACGTTCCGTTGAAATTTCAACGAGTAATATATAGGATTCAACGAGTAATATATAGGATATTATTACTAACGGTACATATATTATGGTATGATACATAATTCTTTATTAATCAACTTTAATAATAATAGCCACTATTCTATTTATTTTTTATTAATAGCACAACTTCTATTTTCATATGAAATAACTCTTTGGAAATGATTGGAATTCTAATTACTTATAATTAAATTGTATAGAAAAAGTAATCAATCCTTTTTGATAGAAAACGAAAAATTAATTTGAAAAATAATATAAAGAAACTAATATTCTTCGTATACGAGCGAATCTTCCTCATATATCTATGAATCATCAGATTCATCTACGTCGTAAGGCTCCTCAACACACATCTAGGTGTTTTAGCTGTTCTTCCTGCTTTAAAATTTTTTATCTGAGTTCCAATCTCTTCACTGAGAATTGAAGTGATTGCAGACAACACTGTCGCCATGTCTTCTCTTTCTCCCACAAGAGAAGGCTTTAGATTTGTAAGGAAAGCATGATAGCAGTCTGAAAATTAATTTTCATTTTTTATTAATTGTAGTAGATTATTTACTGCAAGAAAGAATGAATTAATTTTAAATAAAACACTTGTTACTTACGTTTAAGTACCTTCATCTTCTTAGGTGTCAATTGCTTTCTTGGTGAGTCTCTGGTAACTTTCTGGCACTTTGAACTGTAGTCCACGCAGCGATTGGCCAATCGTTCGGGCCCCCAAAGGTTACGGCTCATTTTCTTGACGAATATTGATCGTGTTTTTGATCGTGCTGTTGTTATTCTCCAATTCTATAGTGGGATCGAAACACCTCTGGACATGGGCACCATTTCAATTGACTTCATCTGTAAAAGAATCGTGATGTAAGTATTATGACATATACACTATTTTATTTTTTACAAATAGAACAATATATTAAAATAATATACCTTTCCTTTGTGGGTAATTTTTTTCATCCAGATTTGACCATTTTTTCTACCTGTTGCACAGAAACCTTGTAGGTCAGACAAGTCTTTCAAATGAAGTTGATTTGATGTTGGGATGTTTTTAAAAGCTTCATCAATGCCGGCGAACAAAAAAAAATTAAATTGTTATTGAAAATAATTTAAGAATCAATGAAAAATTTAAAAAAAAATAATAGTTCTGTCGTCACTGCAATTGTCATTGTATTCAGGAGTGTTCACAATCTTTTTCTTCGCAGACTCAACTGGCTTTTTCTTCTTTGGGGTGTTCATCGGTTCTTCATCACTCGCTTCACCATCCTTTCCACCTTCTATACAATCATCCAAATCATTCATTCCTTTCAAATTACCATCAGTTTTTGATTGTGCATCACGAGAAACAGTAGTCGGGCTGTCATGTAGCTCTCCATCACTATTATCATTATACATATCAGAAACATTTGCAATTGCATTTTGTAGAGCAGTTTGCAATTGTTCTTCAGCTGCTTCATAAGAATTTTTATTTTGAACTGCAGAAACTTTCTTTTGGACGATGGACTTTTCCATGGATTTTTCTTTTTCTTCTTTTTTTTTAAGAGTTGCTATTAAAAAATAATTCAACCAATTATCAAAAATGTTATAAATAGTATTTGTTAGAAATTTTATTTATTGTACAAATATATTTTACCATTTGCTTGGTAAAGTTTTTTTGTGCAGAACCACTTGTACAGGGGGGTGTAGGTATCTCACTCAAAGACTCGTCAGCGTCGCTGAATACGAAGTGCAGGGTCAGTTTTTTGTGATTTTAAAGATTATGAAAAATAAATCATGAAAGTTAAAATATTAACAATGAAAATGAGTAGATCATTCACGGATATTAATTGTTCCCGAACAATAACAGCAACGCCCATGATCATCAACACTGTATCATTCCAGACATGTACAGACTGCGGAAGAAACTAAAAACAGAATGCGTTAATTAAAATCAGTCATTTGGAATTCATGTGTCTTTTCAAATCGTCATTGCGACAGTAAGCTATTCACATTACTAGAACGTGTCATCTACAAGTTTCAAATGAACTGCATCTATATAGTTTATCATATTAATTTTTTATCCAAAAAACTTGTCAAATTCTTAGCATCTCTGTTCATTGAGTTTCGAATGAACTACATCTATGTTACTCATTATATTACTTTTTTGTCCCAAAGACTTTCCACACTCTTTCATGAACTGTGTCAATGTGTCTATTCAAGTTTTGTTGACGATTGAAACCTTTTCGCATGTTTCGCACATGTTTTCTTTAATTTTCAAATGAACTTCACGTATGTGCTTCATAAAATTACTTTTATGTCCAAAAGACATGCCACACTCTAGGCATTTTTGATCTTTAACTTTTTTATGAACTGTGGATATGTGTCTATCTAAGTAAATTTTTCGACCAAAAGATTTTCCACATTCTTCACACATATATTCTTTGATTTCGAGATGGACTGAATCGATGTGGTTCATCAGGTGAGTTTTTTTTTCAAATAACTTCCCACATTCTTTACATTTGTGTTCTTTGAGTTCCAGGCGAACTGCGTCAATGTGTCGATTCAATTCTTGTTTAAAACCAAAAGACTTTCCACATTCTTTGCATATAAGTTCTTTGATTAATAGATGAACCACATCGATGTGTCGCATAAGATTACTCTTTTGTCCAAATGACTTGCCTCATTCTCCGCATTTGTGATCTTGTATTTTTTCATGAACTGCTGCAATATGCTCAGCCAAATGTTTCTTAAAACGAAAAACGTTTACGCACACGCCGCATGTGAAGTTTTTGGTTTTTTGATGGACATTTATAACGTGTTTGTTCAATTGTAGTTTCGTAAAAAAAGAATTTTCACAATCGTCGCAAACAAATTTCTTTAGTTTTAAATAAACTCCATTCACGTGACTGTTCAAATTTTGTTTAGTTGATAAAATTTTACTGCAATAATCGCATTTGTGACGTATTTTAGCATTTTGATTTTGAAGCTTATGTTTTTCTAAAGCTGACATTGTAAAAATCTCTCACCTTTTCATTTTTGAATTGAAACTTCTATCTACTCGTACTATCATTTCTCTACTGTTCTCATTTCAAATCTTGTATTTATTTTGAAGTATGAGATTTTCCCGTTGAAATTTTGTTGGCGCCGGAACTAATGTATCGATTCATAACATTACGAAAGTTAATTTATGCTTATAAGAACTATGATATTATCACGTACAACAATAGCACATAAAAACTCTCGCGTTGGCTGGGCATAAAAATCGCATATGTACGCATTTCAATACGCATGATGTACGAGTTAGGACTTTAATGAATTTTCTTGGACAGTCGAACTTGGTTTGGAGTTGAGTCCGAGTCCGTCACTCTATGACTTGATTCGATTGCAACCCGATGAGGCGGCAAAAATATTCAAATTAATACAATGTTTAAGATAGTACCTCTCTCCAAGAGGTTTAATCAATTTTCTGAGCTGGGTATACCAACAGAGGTGTAAGGATCCGCTCAGCATATCGTCGAAGCATAGTCATCGCTCACATCTCAAAAAATCGAATTTATTAGCTCGCGACACAATTGTATAATGTCTTTACTCGGGACTGCAACAACACACGCAGTTGCTATATATAGTGCATAGCATGTAGTAACCATGTGAACGAGAGTAATTCATGCATACGACACTCCGAATGGGGGACCTACACACCGATGTCGTTCCCTTGAATATTTACTAATGCAATGCAAAGCAACAAACGTCAAGAGGCTCTGTGTAAGTGAACGTGGTAAGGAATGAAAATAAACCAATTTAATCATTCAAACTGAATGAAATTAATGAAGAATAAAAATTAAATTCTGGCAAATTAAAATATCCGACGAAAACCACTGGAATTAAAAAATATATTTAAATTCAACTTTCAAATCATTAAAATTAGTGATTCAGCAATTTTGTTAATTCAAAAAGATGCAAGTGCATTTTTTTATTACAATCAAAATTGTATTATTCATAAATAATATTTGTACAATTTAAATACAATCAAATAATTATTCTTATGTGAGTTCCACTTTTTTGTTAGTAAAATCAATATTTTTAGCTTTTTTAAAAATCAAAACATTTCAACTGTCACTGAAAAATGGTTTATATTATATATTTTGAAAAAAATACAAGTCAATAGAGGAAATATTGATAATCAAAATATGAAGAATCAGTAATTCGCGGACTACAATAGTATACTTTTGTGTTCTTTAAGTAGCTAAATCCAAATGCGAGGTTGAATTTGTCGTCATTTTCAAGCTTTTAAAATATGATTAATAATAGGTAAAAATGTTAAGTATCAAAACGAATGAATCATTCACGCAAATTAATCATTTCTCATCAGAAACAGCAACGAATGTACTCTTCAAAACACTGGCACTTCCGGTACATATACAAAATGCAAGAGAATAGAAAAAAATTGTGAGTAATCATTGATTTTTCGATTTACTGCATCTATGTGTCTTTTCAAATCCTTATGACAACTATAAGCTTTTCCAAAATCTTTACAAATGTATTGTTTTATTATTGCTTCAATGAGCTTAATCACATCACTTCTAAGTCCAAACGACTTGCCACATTCTTTGCGTTAGTGTTCTTTAATTTCAAATGAATAACATCTATGTGTCTAAACAAATGAAATTTTTGTGCAAAAAATTTGCCACACTCCAAGCATTTGTAATCTTTGATTTTTTCATGAACTGAAGAAATGTGTCTATTCAAAACACTTTTTATACCAAAAGACTTTTCACATTTTCCGCACTTGTGTTTTTTGAGTTCCAAATGAACTACATCTATATGCAGTAGTAACTGATCCTTTCGTCCAAAAAGTTTACCACACTCTTCGCATTTGTGATCTTTAATTTTTTCATGAACTGTGGTAATATGTTTATGTAAGTTACTTTTTCTACCGAAAGATTTTCCACATTCCTTACACACGTGTTCCTTGAGCTTCAAATGAACTATATCTATATGCTCCATAAGACTACTTTTTCGTCCAAAAGAAATGCCACACTCAAAGCATTTTTGATCTTTTATTTTTTCATGAACTGTGGCAGTGTGTCTATTCAATTCACATTTATAACTGAATGACTTTCCACACTCTTCGCATTTGTGACCTTTGATTTTTTCATGGACTAAACTCATATGTCTATTCAAGTCTCTTTTATAACAAAATGACTTTTCACATTCTCCGCACTTATGTTCTCTAAGTTCCAAATGAACTACATTTATGTGCCTCATCAGATTCACTCTATATCCAAACGACCTGCCGCACACTTCACACATATGTTCTTTGAGTTCTAGATGAACTGCATCAATGTGCTTCATTAAATCATGCTTTTTTCCAAAGGACTTGTCGCACTCTCCGCATTTGTGATCTTTAATTTTTTCATGAACTGTGGTAATGTGTCTACGTAAGTTACTTGTTTGGCCAAAAGACTTTCCACATTCCTCACACATGTGTTCTTTGAGTTCCAGATGAACTGTATCAATGTGCTTCATTAGATCATTTTTACAACCAAAAAACTTTCCACACTCTCCGCATTTTTGATCTTTTATTTTCAAATGAACTGTATCAATGTGCTTCATTAAAGTCTGCTTTTTTCCAAAAGACTTGCCACACTCTCCGCATTTGTGATCTTTGATTTTTTCATGTACTGCGTCAATGTGTCGATTCAAGTCCTGTTTAAGACCAAAAGACTTTTCACATTCTTTGCATGTATGTTCTTTGATTAATAGATGAACCACATCGATGTGTCGGATAAGATTATTCTTTGTTCCAAAAACCTTGTCACACTCTCCGCATTCATGATCTTTGATTTTTTCATGAACTGTTGCAATGTGCTCAGCCAAGCTTCTCTTATAACCAAAAACTTTTCCACACGTGTCGCACGAGTAATTTTTGATTCTTCGATGGACATTCATAACGTGTCTATTCAAACGTTGTTGTGTAACAAAAGACTGTTCACAATTATCGCAAACAAATTTCCTTAGTTTCAAATGAACTGCATCCATGTGATTGTCCAAATTACTTTTAGTTAGAAAAATCTTACTGCAATAATCGCAATTGAGACGTATTTTGGTATTCGGACGTTCAAATTCATGCTCATCCGCAGCTAACATTTTCAAAATCACACGACTTTTCACCTCGTAGTTATATTATTTATCTACTGATACTACTATTTCTCTACTGTTCTCATTTCGAATATAATGTTTACCTTGAACTGTGAAATTTTCCGTTAAATTTTGTTGACGTCGGAACTGATGTATCGATTCATAAAATTACGAAAATCGATTTGTGTTTATTATAGTACTATAATAATATCACGTAAAATGCAGGAATTGTGAATTTTTTTGCCATCGATCTTTACAACCAAAATAACAATAGCAATTCTTATTCTAGAAAAAAACATCTGAACGCAAATTATTGTGCCATATTAAATTGTATCTTTGTACGAAAGGCTCATGTTAATTAATGCGAATGGCATATTGTTTCACGGCTCTTGAAAGTTAGTTTTTTGTGACCGCGTAACCGAGTAATTTAAAATTTTTAAGTATTGGGTTGCCAAATAACGTGATGAAAAATATCTATCATCCTCGTACCACAATCGTATAAGTAATCATTAAATATGAATGCAGGGTCAGTTTTTTTGGTAATTTTAAAGCTTTAACAAAATAAGCAAAAAAAGTTAAAATATTCAGCGTCAAATTAATACGAAATTATTTATTTCTTATCGTTAATCGCCATAAGCAACGCAACGCAGTGGTTTTTCAGGTGCATAAAATCTGCGTGAGAATAAAAGAACACGATACACTTTTTAAATCAGCCATTTTTCATTTTTTGATGGACTGCATGTATGTTTTTTCAAATACTCATTGTGACTGTGTGAGCCTTACCAAAATCTTCACGTGCGTGTTCTTTTAGTTTTATATGAACTTTATCTATGTGGTACCATCCGATTACTATTATATTTGAATGACTTCCTACATTTGTAGCACTCGTGATCTTTGATTTTTTCATGAACCCTGGCAATGTGTCTGTTCAAGTCACATTGATGTATGAAAAACTTTTCACATATTTCCCATAACCGCGTTCATGGAATCGTACAAGAATTGTATCTATGTGCTGCATCAGAGTACTCTTCATCTCTAAAGACTTGTCGCACGCCTCGCATTTTTGGTCTCTGATTTCTTATTGAACTGCGGCAATGTGTTTATTCAAGTTACCTCTTTAGCCAAATGATTTTCAACATTATTGGCAGAAGTGTTCTCTGATTTTCAAATTAACTATATTTATAAGCTTCGTTATATTATTGTTTTGTCCAAACGACTTGCCACACTCTTTGCATTTTTAATTTTTGATTTTTTTATGAACTGCATCAATGTGATATAGCAGATGACATTTATATCCAAAAGACTTTTCACATTCTCCGCACTTGTGTTCTTTAAGTTTCAGATGAACTATATCGATGTGCTTCATAAGATTACTCTTTTGTCCAAACGACTTGCCGCACTCGAAGCATTTGTGATCTTTGATTTTTTCATGAACTGCGGCAATGTGTCTATTCAAATCACAGTGACGATAGAAAGCTTTTCCACATGTTTCACACGTGTTTTCTTTGGTTTTCAAATGAACTATACGTATGTGCTTCGTCAGATAACTTTTGTGTCCGAAAGACTTGTCACACTCTTTGCATTTGTAATCTTTAATTTTTTCATGAACTGTGGCAATGTGTCGATCCAAGTCGCCCTTGAGACCAAAAGACTTTTTACATTCTTCACACGTTTGTTCTTTGAGTTTCAAATGAACTACATCTATGTGCTGCATTAAATGATACTTTTGTCCAAAAGACTTGCCGCACTCTAAACATTTGTAGTCTTTAACTTTTTTATGAACTGTGGTAATGTGTATAAGTAAGCTAGTTTTTTTAACAAATAACTTTTCACAGTCTTCGCACATATATTCTTTGATTCCGAGATGAACTGAATCTATGTGGTTCACGAGGTGAATTTTTTGCGAGAAGAACTTGCCGCATTCTTCGCATTTCTGTTCTTTGAGTTTCAAATGAACTTCATCTATGTGCTTCATCAAATAGCTCTTCCGAACAAAGCAATTGCCACACACGAAGCATTTGTGTTCTTTGATTTTTTCGTGAACTGTTGCAATATGCTCAGCCAAACTTTTCTTATAACCAAAAACTTTTCCACACACGTCGCATGTGAAGTTTTCGGTTCTTTGATGGACATTTATAATGTGTTTGTTCAATTGTCCTTTCGTTACAAAAGACTGTCTACAATTATCGCAAAGAAATTTCCTTAGTTTCAAATGAATTCCATCCACGTGATTGTTCAAGTTTTGTTCAGTTAAGAAAATCTTACCGCAATCATCGCATTTGTGACGTACTTTGCTATTTTTATTTTCGAATTTATGTTCTACCAAATCTGACATTGTAAAAATCTGACAACTTTTCACTTATAAATTAAAACATCTATCTACTGGTACTATTATTTCTCCACTGTTCTCATTTCAAATGTTTACTTTATATGAGTTATTGCCGTCGAAATTTTGTTGATGCCGAAACTAAACTAATGTGTACCGGTTCATTACATCATGAAAGTTAATTTATGTTTATTCGAACTTTCATTTTAAACCCAAAAGAGTAATTTTCGAACCTCAAAAGAGTAAACTGCGTTATTAACTCTTTTAAAAAGAGTAAAAGACTACCAAAGTAAAATGACTACCAAATGACTAGTAAATAACTAACAAAGTATAAGCAGGCCTAAATTTTGATCATCGGCCTACTTTCTCCTTTCACACTTCTGCTCAGGAAAGTTTAAAAAAATTAATAAATTCAAAAAATTACAGGTACATTTTTTGATTGCGATCAAAATTTTATTATTCGTATTTAATTATTCTATGATTGATATAGAATTTTACAATGTGTCAGAAAAACATAATTTTATTGTTGATAAGTTCTACTTTGTATGTGTAAATAATAGATGAACTATTTAAAATATAAGACTTATCATTATTTAAAAAAATGAAAACATTTTAACTACAGCTGAAAATGTAGTTTAATATAGCATATATTTTCGAAAAAAATATGAGTCAAAAGGAAAGATATTTATATAAGCAAACTGTAAAGAGCATCTGCAGACTGAAATAGTATACTAATATGAATATAAATATGTTCGAGTCACTGAATCCTTGTGCAGAGTCTGTTTTTTTATTTCACAAAATGAAGGAATAAGACTTAAAATATTCAGTATCAAAATGAGTAAAATCATTAATCCAAATTATCATTAATTTTTATCAAAAATCGCAAAGTATATGATCTTGAACACAGTGGCATTTCAGGAGTATACAAACTGCTTAAGATTGAAAAAACATGATACATTCTTTGGATCACCAGTTTAATGTGCTGCAATCGTGTATTTTTAAAATCCCTATTACGATTGTAAACTTTTCCACATTCTAAACGCATGACTTCTCTAAGTTACAAATAAACTGCATCTATGTGCCTCATCAGATTACATTTTTAACATTTTTATGAACTGTGTTAATATGTCTATTCAAGTTACTTATATGACCGAAAGATTTTCCACATTATCCACAAATGTGTTCTTTGAGGCTCACATAAACTGAATTTATGTGCTTCTTCAGATCGCTTTTTTATCCGAAAGACTTGCCTCGTACTTCGCATTTTTCATCTTTTACCTATTCATGAACTGAAGAATTGTGTCGATTCAAAATACTTTTTGTACTAAAAGACTTTTGACATTCTCCGCACTTGTGTTCTTTGAGTTTCAAATGAACTAAATCTATGTGCCTCATCAGATTACGCTTATATCCAAAAAACTTTTCGCACTCTCCACACTTGTGTTCTTTGATTTTTTCATGAACAGTAGCAATGTGTGTATGCAACTCTATTTTTTTAACATAAGACTTGCTACATTCATTGCATTTATGATTTTTGATTTTCAAATGAACTGTATCTACATGCTTCGTTAGATTATTTTTTCGTCCAAAAGACTTGCCGCATTCTTCACATTGGTGTTCTTTGAATTCCAGATGAATTGTATCAATGTGCTTCATTAGATAACTTTTATCACTAAAAAACTTTCCACACTCTTCACATTCATAATCTTTGATTTTCAAATGAACTGCATCTACATGCTTCGTTAGATTATTTTTTCGTCCAAACGACTTGCCACATTCTTCACATTTGTGTTCTTTTAATTCCAGATGAACTGTATCAATATGCTTCATTAAATCATGCTTCTTTCCAAAAGACTTGCCACACTCTCCGCATTGGTGATCTTTGATTTTTTCATGAACTATGGCAGTGTGTCTTTTCAATTCACATTTATAACTAAAAGACTTTCCACACTCTTCGCATCTGTGATCTTTGTTTTTTTCATGTACTGTGGTAATGTGTCTATGTAAGTTACTTTTTTGGCCAAAAGACTTTCCACATTCCTCACACATGTGTTCTTTGAGTTCTAGATGAACTGTATCAATGTGATTCATTAAATCATGCTTTTTTCCAAAGAACTTGCCACACTCTCCGCATTCATGATCTTTGATTTTTTCATGAACTAATGCAATATGCTCAGTCAAGCTTTTCTTATAACCAAAAACTTTTCCACACACGTCGCATGTGAAGTTTTCGGTTCTTTGATGGACATTTATAATGTGTTTGTTCAATTGTTCTTTCGTTACAAAAGACTGTCTACAATTATCGCAAAGAAATTTCCTTAGTTTCAAATGAATTCCATCCACGTGATTGTTCAAGTTTTGTTTAGTTAAGAAAATCTTACCGCAATCATCGCATTTGTGACGTACTTTGCTATTTTTATTTTCGAATTTATGTTCTATCAAATCTGACATTGTAGAAATCTGACAACTTTTCACTTATAAATTGAAACATCTATCTACGGGTACTATTATTTCTCTACTATTCTCATTTCAAATGTTTACTTTGTATGAGTTATTGCCGTCGAAATTTTGTTGATGCCGAAACTAATGTATCGGTTTATAACATCATGAAAATTAAATTGGCTTACTAGACTATATTAATATTGCAGCTGTGAATTTGTCTCTCATGGTCAATTAATCGGGACCAAAATTTCACAAAATGTGTGTATTGGTCAGCTGTGTTCGCATCGTACTCGCACTCACCTCACTCCACGTTACTTGAAAGTGAGACTTATGACTCGGTGAAGGGGGCATAAATGTGAAATTAATTTAGATTTTAAATATTGATTTAGGGCTCGAGCACAACGAGTCAGAAAATGTCCCTTACATCGTGAGTATCATAGTACACTATTTCATGGCAATATGTTAATGGCTTTTAAAATGTTGTCTCATCCAGTCCTAAGCTTGTATCGTTTATAGGAATAAAAGTTCTTTAGCAATAATACATTGGTTCAAATTCGAGTTTATATAAACCATAATCAATCAAAGTTAATTCAATCGGAGGTTTGAATTATAAAAACGCACTTTACTCTTGATGCTCAAAGTAAATGTAATAATCTTGATGCTTGAGTTGCGCTTGAAGATCCCGAGCCCAGAGCACATGCAGAGCAAACGTATTTCCTAGAAAGGGTTAGATTTTTTATTATCAAATAAGATTCGATAAGAATTTTTAAAAATAATCTCATACAATGATCTTCATTTTTTATCATGTTCACTGTTTAATGAAAATAAATTTCTGAAAAGAGTTTAAATGATCAAATAATCGCTAAAGCTACAAAATACGCAAAAGTTACCCACTAGTGCTCATGTGTGACTCGGTAAGATCTTGGAAATTATAATGCATCATGGCTCACGAAGTGAGATATTAAAATAAAGATAATATTTGACGCTCTCAGTAGTATACTTACTTACACCTGGCGTCATCAGAAAAGATCGTGCATATTCAGCATAAAGTGAATTTGTTAGCACAATAATATCAATTGCATGCGGTGTATTTAAAACGTCACTTGTTTTAAAAATCACGTTATTTACTATTGCCGCACAACTCAGATAAAATAATTTTCTCCTTTTAATTGTCACAATGAAAATGTAAAAATCATTTTGAATTAGCATTCCAAAAGTTAAGGGCCTCATTCAGTCTAAAATGAATACGTCATTAAAATGACAACAATCTTATTGGTCAACCCGTTCGAAAACCTTACCCTGCATATTTATTGAACTGGACAGTTGACTATAGACACACAAGAACGGCGGTTAGGAATGCAGCGACGGTTGGCGGTGCCGCCGGCCGCACGCGGCAGCCGCAGTACAGGCACAGCCACTAGCCAGCGACTAGCGAGTCGAGTCGTTTCGTGCAGGTCAGTACACGTTACGACGCCGCAGAGTGAAGCAAAAAAATACCGTTGTAGTCACATACGTGATTCAAGTGAGACTTATCAATTTTATAAATTTTTATTAGTGATTGTGTTTTGTGCGAGCGTGTAAAACAATTATAAGACCATCGAAAATGTTTAAAACAATGCGAGAAAAATTGATTGAAGGTTGGGAGAAAGAGGAAGATCGTTACAAATTTTTCAACAATTTTCTATCTTTGATCGATAATTGGAAAGTTCATCTTCCAAATCTTCGAGACGATCTTCGCACGGAAGAAATTGATTGGCTTCTGATCGAGGCCACAAAATATCAAAATAAAATGCCAGAAAAAAATCAAGGAAAACGAATAATCGAGTTCGTGGCAGCTAGCGGCTGCAAGGACGAGCCCGAGTTGGATGAAAACGGCAAGCCAATATTGCGTCGCACCACTGCGATACATTATGCGACTTCATTGGACTACCATTTGTTCAAAATATACAACAGATTCGACATCAACTCCGTCGACGAAGATGGATACACACATTTTCACGCGGCCTGCAAGTACAACCGTTACGACATAGTCGAGGAATTCCTGAATCTCGGGCAAGATCCCGATTGTCTCCCTCGGGAGCCGAATACGAACTCGGTAGATTCACCGCTGCATTTCGCCCTGAAGAGTAGCTACCTCGTGGGAGCCCAAAAAAAGGTGATCGAATTATTGCTCAAAAGTGGGGCCAACCCGAATTTGCCCGATAAGGAGGGATCGACACCTCTGCACGTCATTTACCATTGTAATCGTCGACTGATCAAGACTTTTTTCGAGATCATCTATCGATACAGATCGACGCAAAGGATAAGCTGGGTCGGACAGTGCTACATTTGGCTTTAGCCGATAAATGCGAAGAGACGGCCGAATTACTGCTGACAAGAGGCGCCGATTCGAATGCGGCGATGATGGACGAATCGACTCTGCTGCACATCATTTGTCAGCAACGTTACGACATTTACAGGGCCCGATTCTTTTTCAAGATCAGCGACGATAGAGGTCAGACGCTGCAAGTCAACGCCGTGAACGACTTGGGTCAGACACCACTACACTTGGCTGTTGAATACAACATCAGAAGCTTGACCAAAGTGTTGCTGAGAATAGGCGCCAATCCGAACTTGGCCGACGGAGACGGATCGACTCCTCTGCACGCGATTTGCAAAAAAGGTTGGGACGATCAATCGGCGACATTCTTGAAGATGTTTCTCAGGATCATCGATGCGATTCTGCAGACGCTACAGGTTGACCGCCGAGACAAGTGGGGTATGACGCCCCTTCAGTGGGCCGTGGCGTACATCTCGCCGAACACCGTTGACATTCTCCTCGATCGTGGCGCCGATCTGTCCAACTTCGTTTTTCCAACCGAGATTTACTTCGCTGCGAAATGGGACACCGGGGAAAGTAATTTGAATATAGGAACGTCTGGCGCCTTGGCCGTCGTTGAACATCTCGAGAAAAGAGGATACGAATTGGATCGAAGCGATGCCCTTACAATAATGAAAGTATTCTACAAGCACTGATCGTTGAATATCTTGGAAAATTTCGAAGAAATGCGCAACAACAAATGCTTCGTGGAAAGTGCCAAGGAATTGATGATCAAGCCGAGTAAAAGTCTGTCGCTCTACGACTTTATTCGGCTGCCACCCGAAGAGGCCATGCGAAGAAAACTAATCACGTACACAGACTACTTCGAGTTTGAAAGCTCGGATCTAATCAAGTCTTTATTTCTGAGGCGTGAGCTTAGCTCGTGCCTGCGCATTGCAGTGGCGGGACAATTCGTTCGTCAATGGGCACTGGAAATTTTCATGATGCTGACACGCTACCAGCTGCCGATTCTTTGCTGCGACAACATCATTGAGCAGCTGACAAACGCGGATTTGCTGAAAGTATGCGTGGCAACTGGAATCAATGCAAACGAACAGAACCAAAACATGAGATGTCCTTTCTTAATGGTATTTTCTATTTTTTATTATTGTAAATAATAGTTTATTTACCATTTTCTAACTTTCAATGGTTATTATTTCCAGACAGGGACGACGAGGGAATTCATGTTCTTCTTTCTTCAATTATAGTGTTAAAACATCATTGTGTATTAAATAAAAACTTGGATTTGACTTGTAACAAGTGTCTTCTTTGTCCGATTATCCTATTCAGATTAACTCGCGGAAGCAACCGCATTGAGTATAATGACATCCATTGATTTAAAAGTACGAGTGACAAATAGTCCAGGTGCTGATGTCACGTGTGAGGTAAAAGGTAATTTATGACTTGACATTTACACCGGGGGACATGAAATCCAAAAACCAGTATAAGAATTGAAATTAGGTAATCTGTAATAATAAAAATTGTATTTCGATTAGCCTTTTTTTTCGTTGTTTTATCAAATATAAGAAACGAACTTTTTAGTTCTAATTTTTAATTTCTTCGTACTGAAATATTATTTGTGGAAAAGTTATTGTTGTTCACAAGTCAGATCGAGTGTAATATTGCCCCGATTATATTGATTCCAATTTTCATATCATGATTAGTAAATATTATTGAGATCAGTTTGAGTTCTATTTCGACCTGTAACGGTAGTATTGACAGAGTGAGTCGCAAAAGACATTTCCAACGAGTAAGATGGAAACTAGTGGTTTATTCAATCCTGCTGTTAGGTAATTTTTATTTTGTGAGGATAAAGTCATAAAAATATTGAAACATAATTCATCATCTGATTAATATTATTTCAGAGTGAAAGGCGAGCCTTGTGATGTTTTGCTTACCCAAAATAATTATGAAACCATCGACGAAATACCCGTAACTGAAAATGTGAAGTACGAAAGGTTTCTTCAAGAAAACTGGGTAAGATTTAATAATTATTGGCGACTGTAGCAGTTAAGTTTTAATGAACTGTCCCTCATAACTTGAATCTTTTTCAGACCCAAGAGTTTCAAGAAAAAAAGCTTGACGACATTCAAATCGAATTGGAATGTACAGACATGAAGCCCAATTTATTGGCGGTTGCGAAAATAGAAGATTATTCTCCAAGTCAATGGCCGGATAGCGATGAGTATAAAACCAGAAGCACAATTAAACTAGAAACTGTCGGGTCAGTGAAGAAAGAAATTTTGAGGGAAGGAGAAAATGATTTAAATTTAGGACGTGGACTCAGCAAGAAAAATGAAACAGGAAGTGTTTCAAAAGAGATTAACTATGATCATTGGCTAAAAACTCACACTGAACGAGCCCGTAATGGCAATATTACACCTGCATGTGATATTTGCGGAAAAGTGTTCAAACTTAGAGGTAATCTCAATAGGCACATCGATTCGGTGCATCGTAAAATAAGACATGCATGCGATATATGCCAAAATACGTTCTCAGAGAAGAAAAGTCTCAGAATTCACATCGATTCGGTGCATTATAAAATTATGCATCCATGTGATGTATGCCAAAAGACATTCTCAAACAGCAGTAATCTCAGAAAGCACATCGAGTCGGTGCATAATAGTGTCAGATATGAATGCGATATATGCCAAAAGACATTCTCAGATAAGGGTTATCTAAAAACCCACATCGATTCGGTGCATCGTAAAATAAGACATGCATGCGATATATGCCAAAAGACATTCTCAGACAAGAATAATCTTAGAAATCACATCAATTCGATGCATTATAAAATTATGCATCCATGTGATGTATGCCAAAAGACATTCTCAAACAGGAGTTATCTCAGAAATCACATCCATTCGGTGCATAATAAAGTCAGATATGCATGCGATTTATGCGGAAATGTTTATAAACGAAGAAATGTTCTTAATATACACATCAATTCGGTGCATCATAAAATAAGGCATGCATGCGATACATGCCAAAATACGTTCTCAACGAAGAAAAGTCTCAAAAAACATATTGATTCCGTGCACAATCGAGTCCGATATGCGTGCAACATATGCCAAAAGACATTCTCAGAGAAAGGCACTCTCAAAACTCACGTCGATTCGATGCATAATGGTGTCAGTCACGCATGCGATATTTGCAGAAATGTTTTTAAACGAAGAGGCGATCTCAAAACTCACGTCGATTCGGTGCATTATAAAATTATGCATCCATGTGATGTATGCCAAAAGACATTCTCAAACAGGAGTAATCTCAGAAAGCACATCGAGTCGGTGCATAATGGTGTCAGATATAAATGCGATGTTTGCGGAAAGAATTTCACAAGCAAAAGTAATCTCCAAACCCATATCGATGCGGAACACAATGGAATCACCCACGCATGTGATTTCTGTGAAAAAAAATTTAAATATCAAACTGAAATCCCTAGACATAAAAAATTGTCGCACAATGGTATCATACATTCATGCGAGACATGCGGCAAGACATTCGGACAGAAAAGAAATCTCAGAGCTCACATCGATATGGCGCATCCCTCGCTCAATAAGTCCTAACAAATGTTTAAATTTATGTTCAACTGCGAATAAAACAGCATCTAGTACATTGTTTGTGAAATTAGGAGACTTATTAGAAAATGATCATTCATTGCAACAATTTTATTCTTCGTTATGTTATTTCGCTGTCGCATACCTAAAAATAACTTTCAAGATGGAAAAACAGTAATAATAAGCTCAATTTGATTCTTTAATAAATGTGTGATAAAAATGTGTATAAAGAAATAGGAAAACTTCAATTCATCTTTCTATCTTAAGCAAAAAGACACGTGTAAACTTTTTTTTAAATGATTTTAATTTTTATTGATAAATATTAAGACCTAAAATAAGGCATGGATAACGATGATAATTATAAATATTATATAAAACAGACGAAATTTTGTAAGATTCAATATTGTTTGAATAATAAAAAATTGAATAAACATTACCGCTTAATAAGTGTCAGAAAATAAATTGAATTTTTTTAATTGCCTTTTTTGTTTACTGTAATAAATAATAGTGTATTCCTTTATAAGTCATGATTAAAATTATTTTTCAAAGTTTCAATCGACAAACTTACATTATAACTATCATAATGACTCGAATTGTATCATGTTGAATATATAGAAATCTACATTTATCATTACATAAAAATCTAATTGATAATAAACTGTTATCCAGCTGTGATTACATTTTTCTAATTTATTATATATTTTCTAATAGTTTTCTAATGCTACATATTTTCTATTAGTAGCAATATTAGTATGCACTCGCATCGGAAATTGACAGTGACGAGGGCGGATCGATTCTGCGGTTGACCAGTCGGTTGTGGCCACATTCGATGCTCTCGAGCGACTACTTCCTACGGATTGATTGTAATCTAAGTACACTTGGATTTGACTTGCGACAAGTGTCTTATTTGTCCGATTATCGTATTCAGATTAACTCGCGGAAGTAACCGCATTGGAATGACATCGATTGATTTAAAAGTACGAGTGACACATAATTGAGGTGCTGATGTCACGTGTGAGGTAAAAGGTAGTTTATGTTAGGTAGGTAAAAGGTAGTTTATTTTTTGTTATAAAACACAATTAAAAACAAAATTAACGAGATGAATCCAATTCTCGAGTACATGGTTAAATTATTTTAAAAAGCTTAACCTGGGTTATAAATGCGAAGTATCTAAAAAATTTTGAGAATCGATTTAGATTTGATAAAACGTTTTTTTAACTAATTTAATATATTGCTTGTACTTAATTCAATCATTACTCATAAATAGAATTTTCCAATTTTCTTTTTTTTCTGGCGATAATTTTATGTTTTATAAAAATTGTAAGATCGCAAATTATTACACTATATTAAAATTTATTTTATACAAATTTTTAAGTATATTAGCGCTTGTTATATTTTGCATCATGGCTCAAATAAAAAAAAATTAGACTTTTATTGCTGCTTTTATTGTTCGTTTGGTAGAATACTAAAAAATACTAAAAAAGACTTACAAGAATAGCCACATTAAAAAATGTATACGATTTTCCAGTTCTAGAGATAATTGAAAGTTTTTACACAAATTTTTTGACCCGTATAGGCGTGCACTTGCTCCGGTTTGTTGTCTTGTAATATCAGGTTTTGAGAGGCAGAATTAGGTTTTGAGACTTTCACGATATTTGCGTAAACTTGTAAACCGTATATTATTCGTTGTTGAGAATAAAGTTCAATCGATGAATTATTGAAACTAGTAAAATTAACGAATGAACTAAAAAAAAATCTAAATTTCCATAGAAAACTTGAACTCATTTTTAAAAAGTCTACTTATTTAAAACAATAAAGAACTGCACAAAAACCGATGTTGAAAGGGAAATCTGAACGAAAATGCAAAAAATATTTTACATGCCAAGTGTACGGAAAAAATTCACGAGAACAGCGACAGTAAGAAATTTAGACTTTCCATTTCTGGAAAGAGCTATCGAAATTTGTACATTAATGACTTGAATTTAAAGTTTTCTTACGTCGCTGAGCTTTTTGTATTGATAAAAAGGTCTCGGTGATTTCACTGCAGTTATATGACTTGATTGTACAATTCTCGCGCAGCAAGAAACCAAAAAACATAAAAATTTGTTCCCCGCGACAGCTTCAACTTGCATTGCAGATCTCATATTTGAGTCTCGCGGTTCAACTTAAAACATAAGTATGTTTGTCTACATTATTACAGTAAGTTTATAGTTACAAAATTTTGTGTTGACATTATTGCTCAGGCGCTCATCTCTACTCGATTCGACAGTCGAGAACGTGACAGGTAAGAGAAAGGCGACTAGTAAAAATTTTTGATGCGCTCAGTACACAATATTTGCTTGTAAAGAGCAAAAGTATTAAAATCATCAGCGATTGTAAATTTGAGTGCGTGGTTTAATCATGGATCACGATATATATTATGATGATGATAGCTTAAACGATACTATTTGCAAAAGACGTCGTGCCCTTCCTGAAGACGAAGAAGATGATAATTTTTTTGAGTTTTTGGATGAGAGCGACGACGAAAATCCCGAAGACATGGATTACTATGGTCAAATCAACTTGGTAAAACTAAAGAGTTTACGAGAACGGTTGAATTGGGAGAACGAAGAAGAGAGATATCCATTTTACCTACGCCTTTCAAACCTGTTGCGAGATTGGAAAGGCGACCTTCCGAATCTCAAAGACATTTTTCGAAAGGAAGAAATCGAATGGTTTCTTATGGAGACATTAATCGACAGAAAGAAAACCGTTCAAAATAAGCGAGGACAATTTTTCATCTGCTTTGTGGACTCCACCGGTTACAAGGACGAGCCCGACCTAGATAAAGACGGCAAGCCAATACTGCATCGCTCCACATCAGTGCACTTGGCAGCCAAGCAGAATTCGTTAGGTTATACTGTTCTTCTATCAAAAATATACGAAAATTCTGACGTGAATTACATCGACGAATCTGGATTCACGTATTTTCACGCGCTCTGTAAGATTAACCGTTGCGAGAAAGTCGAGAAATTCCTCGAGCTCGGACAGGATCCCAATTGCCTTGTGACAGAAACAGGCGACTCGCCACTACACTTGGCTCTGTATCCGGGTTTGTGGGCCAAGGAGATGATGGGACTACTGCTGAAGAGAGGCGCCAATCTGAATTTAGCCAATAAGGAGGGATTGACACCTTTGCACATGATTTGCAAGAGTTGGAATTTTCGCACGTAGGGTGATGTAGCAAATTCATTTTTCGAGATCACCGATGCAAATCATCAAACGATACAGATCGATGCAAAGGACGATTTGGGTCGGACACCCCTTCAATTGGCCGTGGCGAATCTCCGTCCACATCTAGTCGATGTACTCTTGGATCGTGGCGCTGATCTGTCGAGCTTCGCCTTTCCCACCGAGGATTACTTCGCCAAGGAATGGAAACCGGATGATGATGTTAAGTCGCCGAATTGGTATTTTTTGTTGGCCTCCTCCGTTCTGACCGTCGTCGAACTTCTCGAGAAAAGAGGATACGAACTGGACCGAAGCGACGCCCTAACGATCATGAAATATTTCGCCAAGTACGAATTTTTCAAAAAGCCGGTGGATTATGATATACGATTTCGTTTGCGTGTTCTCAAGAACGATCATACATATATGTTTACTCCGAACATGTCGCTTTATGACCTGATCCGGTCACGACCCGAAGATGCGGAAAAACTACTCACGTATGCGGATTGCCGGACGTTTGCTTCCGGAAACCAAAGATATTGGTATTATTCGTTTCAAAAAGAGCATAGAACGGCTAGTGCTATGTATCTGTGCGAGTTACTATTGAAAAGATTTTTCCGGCGTTGGGCCCTGGAACCTCTGCTGGAGTTGACGCGCCACTACCAAATGCCAATTCTCTGCTGCGATATAATCATTAAAAAATTGGCGAACAAAGATTTAATGAATATTTGCTTCGCCGTCGCGGATCAAGGCGAAGCCTAGAAAACGTAGGTGAAGACATGGGCTTCATTGTTTTACTAATTCTTTCATGTGCAACGAGTCAAGATAAACGTGTACTGTGTGGACGAAAGCTAAAAACGATCATGATGTATAAGCTTAAGCTTCTTGTTTTACAATTTTATATTTAATAATATTTATGTCTCTATAAAATTATGTCAAATATAACGCATGAATTAACTGAGTCGTGGCTCATGAATAAAAAAAAACAATTGAAATATTAAATTACGTATTAATGATGAAGGAATAATACAATTCTTATGTTTATTACTTTGACAATCATTACTGCAGCATAGCTATTTGCCCGAAGTAATACTTGTTATTTTTGAAGTTATTTTTTGTTCGTTTTGATGCATTATGTTATCATCTCTGGTGTATCAACTAAAATATATTGTTTTGATCGTGTTCCGTCGTGCATAAGTTTTACGTCTTATAATGTTTTTTCAAAATTGTCGTATGATTAAAATAAAAAAAAAAACTGTTTCGAACATAGTTTGACTTTCACTTTGTTTTTAGAAATTAAAACAAAAATAATAGCATTATAATAATAAATTTGACGCAGATAATTTTTTTGCTGAAAGCGAGGAGTATTGTTTTTCACAAGTCAGATCGAGTGTAATATTGCCCCGACTATATTGATTCCTATTTCCATATCATAATTAGTAAATATTATTGAGATCAGTGTGAGTTCTATTTCGACTCGTAACGGTAGTATTGACAGAGTGAGTCGCAAAAGACATTTCCAACGAGTAAGATGGAAACTAGTGGTTTATTCAATCCTGCTGTTAGGTAATTTTTATTTTGTGAGGATGAAGTCCTAAAAATATTAAAACGTAATTTTATGATCTAATTAATATTATTTCAGAGTGAAAGTCGAGCCTTGTGATGTTTTGCTTACCCAAAATAATTATAAAACCATCGACGAGATACCCGTAACTGAAAATGTCAAGTACGAAGGGTTTCTTCAAGAAAACTGGGTAAGATTTAATAATTATTGTCGACTGTAGCAGTTAAGTTTTAATGAACTGACCCTCATAACTTGAATCTTTTTCAGATCCAAGAGTTTCAAGAAAATAAGCTTGACGACATTCAAATCGAATTGGAATGTACAGACATGAAGGCCAATTTATTGGCGGTTGCGAAAATAGAAGATTATTCTCCAAGTCAATGGCCGGATAGCGGTGAGTATGAAACCAGAAGCACAATAAAAGTAGAAACTGTTGGGTCTGTGAAGAAAGAAATTTTGAGGGAAGGAGAAAAAGATTTAAATTTAGGACGTGGACTCAGCGAGAAAAATAAAAAAAGAAGTGTTTTGAAAGGGATGAACTATAAACATAGGCTAATAACTCACATTGAATCAGCTCGTAACGGCAATATCAAACCTGCATGTGATGTATGTGGAAAATCATTCGGATATAAGAGTCATCTCCAAAGACACATCGATTCGGTACATCGTAAAATAAGGCATGCATGTGATATATGCCAAAAGACATTCACACAGAAAACGAATCTCAAAGTCCACGTCAATTCGGTACATAATAAAATTACTCATACATGCGATGTATGCCAAAATACGTTCTCAAAGAAGGAAAGTCTCAAAAAACATATTGATTCCGTGCACAATCGAGTCCGACATGCGTGTGATATATGCCAAAAGACATTCTCAGAGAAAGGCACTCTCAAAACTCACATCGATTCGATTCATAATGGTGTCAGTCACGCATGTAATATTTGCGGAAATGTTTTTAAACAAAAAGGCAATCTCAAAAAGCACATCGATTCGGTGCATCGTAAAATAAGGCATGCATGCGACATATGCCAAAAGACATTCGCACAGAAAAAGAGTCTCATAATTCACATCGATTCGATGCATAATGGTGTCAGTCACGCATGCGATATTTGCAGAAATGTTTTTAAACGAAGAGGCGATCTCAAAAAGCACATCGATTCGGTGCATCGTAAAATAAGGCATGCATGCAACATATGCCAAAATACGTTCTCAAACAGGAGTAATCTCAGAAAGCACATCGAGTCGGTGCACAATGGAATCACCCACGCATGTGATTTCTGTGAAAAAAAATACAAATATCAAACTCATCTTAATAAACATGTCAAATCCTCGCATAGTGGTATCATACATTCATGCGAGACATGCGGCAAGACATTCGGACAGAAAAGAAATCTCAGAGCTCACATCGATATGGCGCATCCCTCGCTCAATAAGTCCCAATAAATGTTTAAATTTATGTTCAATTGTGAATAAAACAGCGTCTAGTACATTGTTTGTGAAATTAGGAGACTTATTATTAGAAAATGATCATTCATTGCAACAAGTTTATTCTTCGTTATGTTACTTCGCTGTCGCATACCTAAAAATAACGTTCAAGATGGAAAAACAGTAATAATGAGCTCAATTTGATTCTTTAATAATAAAAAAATGATGAACTTTTCTATCGGATTCTTTTCAGAATGTTAAAAATGTTCGAACAAATGTGTATAAAGAAATAGGAAAACTTCAATTCATCTTTCTATCTTAAGCAAAAAGACACGTGTAAATTTTTTTGTCAAATGACTAAATTATACTAAATTATAAATATTATAAATATTATATGAAACAGACGAAATTTTGTAAGATTCAATATTGTTTGAATAATAAAAAATTGAATAAACATTACCGCTTAATAAGTGTCAGAAAATAAATCGAATTTTTTTTAATTGTCATTCTTGTTTACTGTAATAAATAATAGTATCTTCCTTTATAAGTCATGATTATAATTATTTTTCAAAGTTTCATAATCGACAAACTTACATTATAACTATCATAATGACTCGAATTGTATCATGTTGAATATATAGAAATCTACATTTATCATTACATAAAAATCTAATTGATAATAAACTGTTATCCAGCTGTGATTACATTTTTCTAATTTATTATATATTTTTTAATAGTTTTTAAATACTATATATTTTCTATTAGTAGCAATATTAGTATGCACTCGCATCGAAAATTGACAGTGACGAGGGCGGATCGATTCTGCAGTTGGCTAGTCGGCTGTGGACACATTCGATGCTCTCGAGCTACTACCTCCTACAGATTGATTGTAATCTAAGTACACTTGATTATTATTACTTAAAGTATTACTTGACTAGGGCTTACTTGAGAATAGGAGTAAGTTTTATTTGAACATTTTACGTTTTTAACTATAGGAGTACTTTAAAAATAAATTGCCTGCTTAGTTATTAGTGTAAGCATTTGAGGCAGATAACTTGTCTTTAAGTTGTCTCTATACAGCTGAGGCACATTATTATGTTTTAAAGATATCCAAATTCCATTTGAGATAGTTGCATTATTTTACTGTTGTATCTGACAAATGTCTCGTTAAAATATTACTTATAATCATTATGATACCTACATCATAACTCTACGCATACAACGTATTCGGCATCGAGAGAGTGTAATCATCGGGCAATGCGTTCTAAAACGTCGCATCTCGCTTTGTGTCATGCGATGTGCCGATATGTACATAATACTGCCTTGAGAGTGTGGCGGGAATGAGTTATGAGGACGGCTCACAGACGTCAGTGCCGTGCCGCATGTCGTGCCGTTCAGTTCAGTCTTTGTATTGACGTATCGAGGAGCGCGTGTCGCGCTCCACCTGGCAAGTATGGCAGGAACTAAGTGACGACACGCCGCTACTCATATACAGCCCATCACTTTTCGCTAACTTTGTTTTCCCTCTCATTTAAATTTGATAAGAGATATCGAGAATCTGATAAGCCCATCAGATTCCTTGGAAAAAATCCTATCGATATGAGGTATTCGAATTTTCGAAAAGTTCACGACTTTCGATAAAAACAACATTATGAAAGTGAGAAGCATAAAAAATGTTCACACCTAAAAAATGTTAACACCTCATACGCATTGCCTTTGTGTGTTGTGTATACATATACGTGCTATCGCGTATATACATACGTGCTGTCGCGTATATATGTCGCATATATCGAAGATTCTCCTAGAAGTCGCTGTGTTTTCGCACGAATATCACCCAGGGTGTCTCGCTCGACGCACTAGGTCGAGTGCTATACTCGATGATGACTTTCTCCGGGAAGTCGCGATGTATTCACACGAATATCGTCCCGGGTGTCTCGCTCGACCCACTAGGTCGAAATCTGTACTCGACGATGACTTTCTCGGGGAAGTCGCGATGTATTCACACGAATATCGTCCCGGGTGCTTCGCTCGACGCACTAGGTCGAGATCAGTACTCGGCGATGACTTTCTCCGGGAAGTCGCGATGTATTCACACGAATATCGTCCCGGGCAGATCGCTCGACGCACTAGGTCGAGATCAGTACTTGACGATGATTTTCTCGGGGAAGTCGCGATGTATTCACACGAATATCGTCCCAGGCGCCTCGCTCGACGCACTAGGTCGAGATTAGTACTCGACGATGACTTTCTCCGGGAAGTCGCGGTGTTTTCGCACGAATATCGTCTCGGGCGCCTCACTCGGCGCACTGGGTCGAAATCTGTACTCGACGATGACTTTCTCCGGGAAGTCGCTGTGTTTTCGCACGAATATCATCCCGGGTGTCTCACTCGACGCACTGGGTCGAAATCTGTACTTGACGATGACTTTCTCCGGGAATTCGCGCTGTTTTCGCACGAACATCGTCCCAGGTGGCTTGCTTCACCCAATAGGTCGGAATCCGGACTTGACAATGATTTTCTGCGGGAAGTCGCGATGTTATCTTACGGGAATCACCTGGAGTAGTCTGCTTGATGCACTATTTTGGGATCCGGACTTGACGATGACCTTCTCCGAGAAGTCGCGATATTTTCGCATGAATTTTATTGTCAAGACGTATTTTTCAAATTTTCTATGTGTATCATAAGAATAACATTGATGAGCAAGTATGTCCGTCTTATCCGCATATTTTTTTGTGCTACCTTATGTTTCTAAACTATTCAATTGGTAATCTCAACTCGTAAATGATAATTAATTCCTTGGCTATGATATTATTGAAATCTAATAAATTCCGTCAAGTATTGATCAAACTAACAATTTTTTGTTTTAATTTGTTATCCTACTGAAATGTTTACAATAGAATAATTCAAAACCTTTTTAATACTTTTTTCAAAAGTTTAAATAGGGGCAAGTATGACAGTCTGATCCTTATAATTTTAATCTAACTTTAAAATTCTTTCTCTTATTTATGAAACTTCTAATTTAAAATTGTTAATGATTAATTACTTAGCTATGATAGTAATGAAATCCAATACATTCCGACAAGTATTCAAGCAAACTAAAAATGTTTTCTCTCAAACTATAACCATGATGCAAAGTTTGTGATAAAATAATTCAATAACTAATCATATGACTGTTGACATTAATAGTAACTGTTAGATTCAATAATCAATCACATTCACATATTATTGAAATCAAATACATTCCGACAAATATTCAAGCAAACTAACATTTTTATTTCTCAACCGATAACCACAATGCAAAGTATAATTGTTAGAATTGATAGTAATTATTCAATTATATACAGTGATAACTGAAATGATACTCTCATGCGATCATGCAAAGGTAACAGTGGTATGTAAAAAAACCTTACTTATGACTCTACTTGCCCGGCCGTCTCGATCAAATCCGATGCGAACTTTACAATGTCACGTACCGAAAGAAAACTATATATTTTACAAAAATTTTCTGAACAGTTAGTTACATTTTTCAATTCAATGATGTATAGTAACATAATCTTATAATCCCTACACATGATCGCCTTATACATCGACACAGCGTAAAAAAAAAGTAAGATTGCGTTGCCTGCCGCATGTTACGCGAGTGACCTTGTCAAACAGAGAAAATATTCCAAAATATAGTAAGTGATTGTACTTGTGTGAGTGTGTAAAACAATGGCCCAAGACGACCAAAAGTGTTCGAAACAATTGAAAGCTATGCGAGAAGAGATTAATTGGGAGATTGAAAATGAACGATACAAACTTCTCGATAAAATGCATCTCTTGATCGAAAATTGGAAAGGTCAATTTCCACATCTTCGGGATATTTTTCGATCGGAAGAAATCGATTGGCTTCTCTCCGAGGCTTTAATGAACAGGGACAAAACCAGTAATTTTTTTCGATTACACACCTTCACTTTTTTCGTGATCAACGCCGGCTACAAGGACGAGCCCAAGCTAGATGAGGACGGTAAGCCACTGCTACATCGCACCACTGCAATGCATTCGATATTTAGACGGGGTTGGAAATGGTTCGTCGACGTACTTTTTCGAATATACGAAAGGTTCGACGTGAATTACATCGATGAATCTGGGTTGACCCATTTTCATTTGGCTTGCATGTGTGGTCGTTACGACATCGTTGAGAAATTTCTCGTGCTTGGACAGGATCCTAATTTCATGTGGCAAGAAACAGGTGATTCGCCGCTACATTTGGCTGTGGCCGACAACTCATGCGAGTGGGTGGCACGATCGCTGCTGAGACACGGAGCCGACCGTAATTCTATTAACAAGGCTGGGTTAACTCCGCTGCACATTATTTGCACGCAAGATCAATGGCATGAATTTCTAGTAGAGACATTTTTTGAGGTCAGCGAGACAAATCATCAGGCAGTGCCGCTCGATGTAGTAGACAACTTTGGTCAAACGCCGCTGCAATTGGCCGTGGCGAATTTTTTGCTAGATGTAGTCGAAATACTTTTGGATCGTGGCGCTGATCTGTCTGGCTTTCTTTTTCCTACTGAGGAACAATTCGATGAAGGTTTAAAATCATTTGGAGACTACAAGGATAGATCAGATAAATTGTACTTTACTGCTAATGTTTTGACTATCACCCAACGGCTCGAAAAAGGAGGATACGAACTGGACCAAAGCGACGCCCTAACGATCATGAAAATTTCCGCTAAGCTTGGATTGTTCGACAAGTTGAAAAATCTTAAAAAATATTGGTATGACGACGAAGAGTTGGTAAGCGAAGCAAAAAAAATATTAATAAAGCCGAATCTGTCTCTGTACGACTTAATTCGGATGCGACCCGAAGAGTCGGAAAAATTACTCACGTATGCGGACTACTTGAAATTTTTTTTATCGGATGAATGGTCTTGTATTCCTGCTAGCCATAGAGATGCGTGTGATACGTATCTATGCGAAATAATGGTGCGAGGATTTTTTCGACGATGGACACTGGAATTTTTTATGCCGTTGACGTGCTATCAGCTGCCAATTCTCTGCTGTGAAAAAATCATTGAGAAGTCGAAGACCGAGGATTTGTTTCACATTTGTTTGTCGGCTTGTAGTCAAAACAACGAATGAACTAGATGATTTTTTCTCATTTTTACTTCAGATATCTATAAATTGGACGGTATTTCTACAACGCCTCAGTAGAACATTCATCGCTACAACACTTCATAGATCTGGCAATATAAGTAAACGTTCTTCTTTTTTCACAAATTCATTTATTTTTCACGCCACATCAGAGTTTTTTCAACATCAAGATACAATATATCATTCAGTGCTCATGGTAGATTAAATACAATGCATATTCCTGTGAAAGTGAAACAACAATCATTTCCATTTGTACGTAAAATTAAATATCATTACTTTAATGCGATCAAGCTGATAAGCTCATTTACATAAATAATTTAATCTCTATTCATGAAAAATCATATGTATATTTTACTTGATTATAATTATAATGGCATTTAGTATGTCGTAAGTTTATGAGTTTTTTAAATAAAGATTCACAACCTCAACACCTGTATTTTGAACCTGGATTTTTCATTTTTACTTATTTTCCTTGTCATAGATCAAAGTTGGGACTAGGACTGATTTTTTTCGCAATGATTACATCAGATAATAGAGAATTTTACCCACAACAAGTTGAGACAAAATTATTAAGATAAACGCTTGAGCTTCTTTTCCAATAAACTGATTGTCTCACAGCTCGCTAATAAAAAAATTGAAATGTTAATTGTTGGGTAGTTTTTACTTATTTAAATTAGAAACCGTTAGTTAATTTTACGTAACGTTGGATATAAAAAACATTCAGAAGCAAAATAATATATTTACCATTAATATAATAAACTCAATGCCTTACTTTGTATAATATTTATTCTCCATAAAGTTGCACATCTCACTTTGTGTCATGCATTCAACTTGTCAAGCGAATGTTGCGGTACTTTAATCTAATTGAGGCACATGGCAAATTTTGTCGTTTTTTACTTTGGTTCATGACTCTATTCGCATGATAAGTAACAACGCCGTAATGTAAGATAGAGACAATTGAATAATCTAAAATGAGAAACATCAATAGAAACAATGTTAACCCATTAAGTCCCAAGAGGACGTTTTTTTGACACTCATTTCGGTCGCTGTATTTTTAAAGAAAAAGGGGTCAAAAAAATATGGCAGTAGCCTGTTCTTATGTTAAATTTAATGCCCTTTTAGAATCTAAGCACAGATTTTTGAAAAAATAATCCGGTCAAAAGTTATGGTTGATTTTATCTAAAAAAAGCGTGATTTTGAAAAAAAAAATTTTTATTTTTTGATTTTCCAAACGGAAAGCATTTAAAATCTCATGGTTTTCGTACAAATATCGCGTCCTCGATGTCTAAACTAAAACTTAGAGGGGTTCCGATTCGAAAAAGTAATGTTCAAACAAACAAAATGGTGGTCGGAACGCGAAAAAATGAAAAAAAATTTCTATAATTTTTAACTCGAAAACGAAAGACTTGAGGAAAAAATTTTATAAAACGAAAAGTGTTAAGAATTTATAAAAAAATACGTGTGAATTTTTTTTCAGAATTTTCGGAGCGATTTTTGGATTTTTGGATATGACCATTTTTCCGAAAATCCAAAAATGGTTTCAAAAATTCTGAAAAAAATCAATCGTGTTCTTTGATCAATTTTGAAAACTTTTTGTTCTATAACTTTTTCTCGTAAAGTTGATGGTTATTGAGTTAAAAATTTTTGAAAGCTCGGATCTAATCAAGTCTTTCCAAGGCGCGAGCTTAGTTCGTGCCTGCGCGTTGCAGTGGCGGGACAATTCGTTCGTCAATGGGCACTGGAAATTTTCATGCTGCTGACACGCTACCAGCTGCCGATTCTTTGCTGCGACAACATCATTGAGCAGCTGACGAACGCGGATTTGCTGAAAATATGCGTGGCAACCGAAATCAATACAAAAGAACAGAACCAAAAGATGTGATTTCGTTTCTTAAAGGTATTTTCTATTTTTTAGTATTGTAAATAATAGTTTATTTACCATTTTCTAACTTTCAATGGTTATGATTTCCAGACAGGGACGACGAGGGAATTCATGTTCACTTCTTCAATTATAGTGTTGAAACATCATTGTGTATTAAATAAAAACTTGTATTTGACTTGCGAGTCGACAAGTGTTTTATTTGTCCGATTATCGTATTCAGATTAACTCGCGGAAGTAACCGCATTGGAATGACATCGATTGATTTAAAAGTACGAGTGACAAATAGTCCAGATGCTGATGTCACGTGTGAGGTAAAAGGCAGTTTATGACTTGACATTTACACCGGGGGACATGTAATCAAAACACCAGTATAAGAATTGAAATTAGGTAGTCTGTAATAATAAAAATTGTATTTTGATTAGCCTTTTTTTTTTGTTGTTTTATCCAAGAAACCAACTTTTGATTTCTAATTTTTAATTTCTTTGTGCTGAAATATTATTTGTGGAAAAGTTATTGTTGTTCACAAGTCAGATCGAGTGTAATATTGCCCCGATTATATTGATTCCTATTTCCATATCATAATTAGTAAATATTATTGAGATCAGTTTGAGTTCTATTTCGACCTGTAACGGTAGTATTGACAGAGTGAGTCGCAAAAGACATTTCCAACGAGTAAGATGGAAACTAGTTGTTTATTCAATCCTGCTGTTAGGTAATTTTTATTTTGTGAGGATGAAGTCATAAAAATATTAAAACGTAATTTTATGATCTAATTAATATTATTTCAGAGTGAAAGTCGAGCCTTGTGATGTTTTGCTTACCCAAACTAATTATGAAACCATCGACGAGATACCCGTAACTGAAAATGTCAAGTACGAAGGGTTTCTTCAAGAAAACAGGGTAAGATTTAAAAATTATTGGCGACTGTAGCAGTTAAGTTTTAATGAACCGTCCCTCATAACTTGAATCTTTTTCAGACCCAAGAGTTTCAAGACAATAAGCTTGACGACATTCAAATCGAATTGGAATGTACAGACATGAAGCCCAATTTATTGGCGGTTGCGAAAATAGAAGATTATTCTCCAAGTCAAAGGCTGGATAGCGATGAGTATAAAATCAGAAGCACAATTAAATTAGAAACTGTTGAGTCAGTGAAGAAAGAAATTTTGAGGGAAGGAGAAAATGATTTAAATTTAGGACGTGGACTCAGCGAGAAAAATAAAAATAGCAGTGTTTTGAAAGGGATGAACTATAAACATAGGCTAATAACTCACATTGAATCAGCTCGAAACGGCAATATCAAACCTGCATGTGATGTATGTGGAAAATCATTCGGATATAAAAGTCATCTCCGAAGACACATCGATTCGATACATCGTAAAATAAGGTATGCATGTGATATATGCCAAAAGACATTCGCACAGAAAACGAATCTCAAAGTCCACGTCAATTCGGTACATAATAAAATTACTTATACATGTGTTATATGCCAAAAGACATTCACACAAAAAAGGATTCTCAAAGTCCATATCGAATCGGTTCATAATTAATAAAATTACGCACAAATGTGATATTTGCCAAAAGACATTCTCAGACAAGAGTAGTCTTAGAAATCACGTCGATTCGATGCATAATGGTGTCAGTCACGCATGCGATATTTGCAGAAATGTTTTTAAACGAAGAGGCGATCTCAAAACTCACGTCGATTCGGTGCATTATAAAATTATGCATCCATGTGATGTATGCCAAAAGACATTCTCAAACAGGAGTAATCTCAGAAAGCACATCGAGTCGGTGCATAATGGTGTCAGATATGAATGCGATGTTTGCGGAAAGAATTTCACAAGCAAAAGTAATCTCCAAACCCATATCGATGCGGAACACAATGGAATCACCCACGCATGTGATTTCTGTGAAAAAAAATTTAAATATCAAACTGAAATCGCTAGACATAAAAAATTGTCGCACAATGGTATCATACATTCATGCGAGACATGCGGCAAGACATTCGGACAGAAAAGAAATCTCAGAGCTCACATCGATATGGCGCATCCCTCGCTCAATAAGTCCCAATAAATGTTTAAATTTATGTTCAATTGTGCATAAAACAGCGTCTAGTACATTTTTTGTGAAATTAGGAGACTTATTAGAAAATGATCATTCATTGCAACAATTTTATTCTTCGTTATGTTATTTCGCTGTCGCATACCTAAAAATAACGTTCAAGATGGAAAAACAGCAATAATGAGCTCAATTTGATTCTTTAATAATAAAAAAATGATGAACTTTTCTATCGGATTCTTTTCAGAATGTTCAAAATGTTCGAACAAATGTGTATAAAGAAAAAGGAAAACTTCAATTCTTCTTTTTATCTTAAGCAAAAAGACACGTGTAAACTTTTTTTTAAATAACCTTAATTTTTATTGATAAATATTAAGACGTAAAATTGGGCATGGATAACGATGATAATTATAAATATTATATAAAAAAGACGAAATTTTGTAAGATTCAATATTGTTTGACTAATAAAAAATTGAATAAACATTACCGCCTCATAAGTGTCAGAAAATAAATCGAATTTTTTTAATTGTCATTCTTGTTTACTGTAATAAATAAAATATTGTCTTCCTTTATAAGTCATGATTATAATTATTTTTCAAAGTTTCAATCGACAAACTTACATTATAACTATCATAATGACTCGAATTGTATCATGTTGAATATATAGAAATCTACATTTATCATTACATTAAAAATCTAATTGATAATAAACTGTTATCCAGCTGTGATTACATTTTTCTAATTTATTATATATTTTCCAATAGTTTTCTAATACTACATATTTTCTATTTGTAGCAATATTAGTATGCACTCGCAACGAAAAGTGACAGTGACGAGGGCGGATCGATTCTGCGGTTGACCAGTCGGCTGTGGCCACATTCGATGCTCTCGAGCGACTACCTCCTACAGATTGATTGTAATCTAAGTACACTAGGATTTGGCTTGCGACAAGTGTCTTGTACGAGTGGCACATAATTTTTTTGCGGAAAGCGAGGAGTACGATACTGAATACATGGTGCAGCCACTTGGCAAAGTCATTTACAAATAAGATTTATTCGAACGACAAACAAAAACAAAGTTTTGAAAACGGGTCGTTTGCCGCTTCATGTATTTTCAGATGTAAGATCAAGTTTGATTCGCGCCTGAATTTCTTCTCGCAATGGTCGCATTCATAATAATTTTTGCGGTCGTCGCGCACTGTTTTTTGATGGTTGAGCAAAAGTCAAGGACTATATAATTTGTTTGACGGAAAAATATCACATTAATCGTCAATCGAACCAAACATTACTTTCTATATTAATCTCTATATAAAACGTCACGTCTCGCTTTGCACGATGCATCGTGCATATACACACAATGTTTATGTCATCGCTATTATATTGCGAGACGATTGAGGCGCGCAGTTGGCACTTGGCAGTATACCGCCCACCGCGCCGCACGTCGCTTGTCGATTGTCGAATGTCGAATCGAGCATAGTTCAGTCGGACGTGGACGGTTACGCCGCTGCAACGTGCAAACAACGAAAGATCGCATCGACTGCTGCCGCAGTGATTCTCGTGAAAAAAATCGATTTGTTCAAACTTTAACTATTTTTTTTGTAATTGTGCTCAACGATGTTTTACGACGACGACGATTACGATGTCCATTGGGAACCTTATGATTATCCTAGTGATGACGATAACGCCTTTAGTGAAGACGACATAAGAGATGACTGCGATTCCGTCTACGTGTGTCAAAAACATTTAGAAGAATTGAAGAGCATGCGAAAAGAGGCTAAGTGGACGAATAAAAAAGAGAGATATAAATTTTTCCGCCGTTTCGTAGACATGATTCGTTATTGGAAGAAACACCTTCCTAACCTCCGAGATATTTTTCGATCGGACGAAATTGATCGTCTTCTCATGGAGGCCGTCAAGAACTGGCGGGTATCTAGAAAAAATAATCGAGGACAACTGTTCGTCAATTTTGTGGCTCGCACCGGCTACAAAGACGAGCCCGAGTTAGACGAGGACGGCAAGCCTCAGTTGCGTCGTACTACTGCAGTGCACTGGGCAGCTCGAAAAGACTACTACTCCATCATTCCTAAACTTTTTAAAATATACAACAGATTCGACGTGAATTACATCGACGAATCTGGATTAACACATTTTCACGTGGCCTGCAAGTACGGCCTCGACGATGTAGTTAAGGAATTCCTAAAGCTTGGCCAGGACCCCAATTGCATCGTAACAAAAACTGGTGACTCGCCACTACACTTGGTTCTGAATCAGAACTTTCCGGTCGAGAAGCTGATGGAATTGCTGCTGAGACACGGCGCCGACCCGAACTCGGTCGACGAGCAAGAATCGACACCTCTGCATATTATTTGCAACAGGAAAAGCGATGATTATTTGGCGAAGATATTTTTTGACATCAATGACGACATCCAGCAATCGATTAAGGTCGATGCTTTGGACAATTTGGGCCGAACACCCCTACAATATGCTGTGTTTAGGGGACACAGTGCGGTAGTCGAGTTACTGCTAAGAAGAGGCGTCGACTCTAATTCAACTGACAAGAATGGATCAACTCCTTTGCATTTTATTTGTCATCGAAAACGGAATGATGATTTGGCGAAGGTATTTTTCAGCGTCAACGATGATCTTAATCAGCTAGTGCAGGTCGACGCAGTGGACAAGTTAGGTCGAACACCTCTACACTTGGCTCTGAAATACGATCTCGAAGGCTTGATCGAATTGCTGCTGAGAAGAGGCTCCAATCCTAATTCGGCCGACGGAGACGGATCGACTCCTCTGCACATAATTTGCAAGAAAAGCTTCAAAAGAATGGAAATATTTTTAAAAAAATTTTTCAAGATCAACGAAGAAATCAAGCAGACGATTAAGATCGACGTCTTTGACAAGTTTGGTCGGACACCGTTGCAATGGGCCGTTGCAAATCTCTCGCTGGAAATGGTTGATATGCTTTTGGATCGAGACGCTGATCTGTTGATCTTCGTTTTCCCCACTGCCAGTTTCTTTGCCGAGATTGACCCGGAAAGTTATCGTAATTGGAGTAGCTGTGGACTTGAAATAGCGCTTCGTGCTCTAGCTATCGTCGAACGTCTCGAAAAAGGAGGATACGAACTCGATCGAAGCGATGCCTTGACAATCATGAAATTGTTTGTTAAACATGATTTCTTAAAAACTTTAGCATTTATAACAAGTGACAATTATTGGCGCAAAAGTTTCATAAACGATGCGAAAAAGATAATGTTCAATTCAAGCCTATCGCTCTACGACTGTATTCAGTTGTCACGCAAAGAAGCTATCCGAAGCAAACTATTCACGTATACAGACTACTTCAAGTTCAAGTGCTCGAATGAAAAATTCTTCTATTTATATTCTGAATGTGCTTATAATCTGTTCAATATAATGCTGGGAAGATTTATTCTGCAATGGACGTTGGAATTTTTCTTGACACTGACGCATTACCAACTGCCGATTCCATGTTGTGAAAAAATCATCAATCAACTGACGAACGAGGATCTGTTGAACGTATGTCTAGCAGCAGAAATCGTTGTGAGCAAAGAGTCCCAAAATGCATGATGCAGAGGTATTTTCAAGAATATTGTTTTAGACTTTATTGAATTATTTTTTTCGCTATTTTTAACTTTATATGGTTATTATTTTCTAGGGCAGTATACAAAGGAATATCATACCTACTTCTTCAGTATTTTTGTGTTGTTCATTACATAAAACTTACACTGAAACGTGAAGTACTACAGCAATGGATTGGATGTAGAATATTATACTTGAAGTACTTAACCCAGCTTGTTCATGGGTTTGAGAAAGTTGCAAAAAATAACAGTATAGACATTGAGATGAGAAAACATGTTTTTGTACGTAAAAATGAAGTACCATTTTTTTAATGTAGCGACTAATGTTAGAATTATTATCGACATCAATAAACCAAGTCTTTAACTTTTAATACGATTGAGCTGATAAACTCATTTACGTAAATACTTTAATCTCTATTTATTAATAAGCATATGTATATTTTACCTGTTATAATGGCACTATTAGTTTCGTGAGTTTAAAAGAGTTTTGTTACATAAAGAATCACAACCTCAGCACCTGTATTTTGCACCTGTACTTTTCATTTTTACATACTTTCTTGGGATGGATCAAAGTCAGGACTAGGACTGATTTTTTTTTCGTAACGATCACATCGGATAATGGAGAATTTTTGACGGTGTTTAATATCCACAACTAGACAAAATTATTAACATGAAGGCTTGAGCTTCTTTTTTCAATTAACTGCATATCACAGTTCACTAATAAAAAAAAGTGAAATATTAATTTTTGGGGTAGTTTTTATTTATTTAAATTACAAACCATTAGTTAAGTTCAACATTGAATATAAAAAACATTCAGAAGCAAAATAATATATTTACCATTAGTATAGTAAACTAGTAACTCAATGCCTTACTTTGTATATTATTTATTCTCCATAAAAGTGCACATCTCATTTTGTGTCATGCATTCAACTTGTCATGTAAATGTAGTTTTCAGTTACTGTTGCACTTATTTCAAAATCAAATTCTATGCTTGGTCCAATTGTCATACACAAAGGCTGACTCGCTCTGAACATCATTATTTCTATTATCCTTTTTTTCTTTTTGCCTTCTCCCGAGAGGATTAGTCAATTACCAAGACTATGTATGCTCACAAAGATGTAACTATCCTTTCAGCATATCATTGAAGTCATAGTAATCGCACTTATCTCAAAAATTTAATTCATTAGCTCGCCAAACAACTGCATTATGTCTTTACTCGTTACCGCCATAACACATGCAGCTTACATGGTTCATAGAATATAGTGATTATAGGCACGAGAGTAATTCATGTGTATGACACTCCGAATGGAAGACCTACACACAGATGTCGTACCCTTCTGAATATTTACGAATTGAATGCAAACTTTAAACATCATCAAGTGAACATATAGTAATGCTAAAAACATAATTCATTTTAAATCAATCAACAGTAATGCAAGAGCAGCTGTCGAAAGTGAAATCTAAACAAAAATGCATACCAAAATTAAAGTTTAAGTAAAATAATAAATTTAAGAAAAAAAAAACAAGTATATTTTTTCATTACTTTCAAAATAATATTATTCATATTTATATATTGTTTACTTGATAAAATAACTTGATTTCGTTATTGATATTAGTTCACCTTTTAGTATGGTAGTAAATTAGAAATAAATTATTTACAAAATTTTTAAAAGTAAAATCATTTTAACTGTCGTTGAAAAATGAATAAATGTAATATATTTTGAAAAAAGTCAGTTATTTGAGATGCTGAATCTGAATGCGTGGTCATTACTTTCGTGATTTTACAGCTTCAGAAAAAAAAATTAAAAAACAATAAATGAGAGTTGAAATATTTAGCATCTAAATGAGTAAGTCATTTACACAGTGGCTTTTCAGGATTATAAAACTTTTGATTTTCGATTTTCCGATGGACTGCACTTACGTGTTTTTTTAAATGCTCATTGCGATTATAAGCTAACGTGTTCTTTTATTTTCGAATGAATTGAATCTATGTGCTTCATCAGATTTATTTTTTGTCCAAATAACTTGCCACATTTTTTGCAATTGTATTCTTTGAGTTTTAAATGAATAACATTTATGTGTCTCGTCAGCTTGAATTTCGTACCAAAAGACTTGCTGCACTCATCGCATTTATGATTTTTGAGTTTCAAATGAACTAGATTTATATGCTTCATTAGATCACTTTTCTTTCCAAAAGACTTGTCGCACTCCTCGCATTCATGATTTTTGAGTTTTAAATGAACTGAATCTATATGCTTCATTAGATTACTCTTTTGTCCATAAGATTTGCCACACTCAAAGCATTTGTGATCTTTGATATTTTTATGAACTGTATCAATGTGCTTCATCAGATCACTTTTATAACCAAAAGACTTTCCACACTCTCCGCATTTTTGATCTTTTATTTTCAAATGAACTATATCTATATGCTTCGTTAGTTGATTTTTTTGTCCAAACGACTTGTCACACTCTTTGCATTTGTGATTTTTGATTTTTTTATGTACTGCAGCCATGTGTTTATTTAAGTTACTTTTTTGACCGAAAGACTTTCCACATTCCTCACACATGTGTTCTTTGAGTTCCAGATGAACTGTATCAATGTGCTTCATCAGATCACTTTTATAACCAAAAGACTTTCCACACTCTCCGCATTTTTGATCTTTTATTTTCAAATGAACTGTATCTACGTGCCTCGCCAGATGATCTGCATGTGCAAAAGATTTGCCACACTCTTCGCAACTGTGATCTTTGTTTTTTTCATGTACTGTGGTAATGTGTCTATGTAAGTTACTTTTTTGGCCAAAAGACTTTCCACATTCCTCACACATGTGTTCTTTGAGTTCCAGATGAACTATATCAATGTGCTTCATCAGTTTACTTTTTACTCCAAAAGATTTGCCACACTCTTCACATTTGTGTTCTTTTAGTTCCAGATGAACTGTATCAATGTGCTTCATCAGATTACTTTTTACTCCAAAAGATTTGCCACATTCCTCGCACATGTGTGCTTTGAGTTTCAAATGAACTACATCTATGTGCTTCTTCAAATAGCTCTTCCGAACAAAGCAATTGCCACACTCGAAGCATTTGTGATCTTTGATTTTTTCATGAACTATTGCAATATGCTCAGCCAAGCTTCTCTCATAACCAAAAACTTTTTCACACGAATCGCAGTTGTAATTTTTCATTTTTTGATGAACATTTATCATATGAACACTCAAATGTTGTTTTGTGACAAAAGACTGTCCACAATCGTCGCAAACAAATTTTCTCAGATTCAAATGAACTCCATCCACGTGATTGTTCAAGTTTTGTTTAGTTAAGAAAATCTTACCGCAATGATCGCATTTGTGACGTATTTTGGTATTTTGATTTTTAAGCTTAAGTTCTTCTAAATCTGACATTGTAAAAATCTCTCAACTTTTCACTTTTAAATTAAAACATCTATCTACTGGTATTATTATTTCTCTACTGTTCTCAATTCAAATATGATGTTTACTTTTAACTGGGATTTCGCCGTTGAAATGTTGCGTACATCGAAACTAATGTTTCGATTCATGATATTACGAAAATTAATTTGTGTTCATTAAAACTATAATTTTATCGCTTGTAAAGTGCACGAATTGAGCAGTTTTCGCTCTTAACTCGGCATAAAAAGCGTCCGCATGATCTATGCGTAATTTAACAATTTAATTCGAACTTGTACTCGTACTTGGATAAAAAATTGTGGTATTTACTAATGTGTTAGCATATGATAAAGTCGCTATTTTCATTTCAATTGTTGCAAATCAAAATCATATCACGCATATGCACGGGAATGTACATAATGCATATGACACACGGATGGTCGATCTGCACAAATTGATATCTTTCACTCACAGCATATCGATCTATCGCTCCCGGTACCAAACGTCGCGTCGTGATGCCCGTGTAAGTGAACATATGGCTTTGGTTGGGTACGACTTTAAGGAACTTGAAATAATTCGATTTAACTTAGTTTTGACTTGAACTTGAATAAAAATTGTACGGTATTTACTGTTACGGCATCAGTTCGAAAAATCGTTGTTCTCCTTCAAATCTTTCTATACAGACCAAAAATCAAGTATTCAGCATACAATTGATACGTTAGCAAAATGATATCAATCGTTGGCCGGTCGGTTGCTACAAAACGTCACTCGCTTTGTGTCACGCGATATGTTTACTTTTTTGCTTATGGGCTCGGGAATCCCTAGCTTGTTAATTTTTATTGCATCGTACAAAATAAGTAAATAAAAATATATGTAAAATATTATCGATTCAGTAGTGATACATAATCTCATGCCTTAATAAATTGATCTTATACGTCAATTCAAACATTCGTCTGATATCATTTCATTTTTTTATATTCGTAGCGATACATTTGTTTAGGAAGCTGGATTTGGTATTTTATTTTAAAACATGAAAAAACGATGCTTCAATATGGTGATATTTTTCTAATTTATTTCATTTCCAAGTAACACACAATTTTATCCAGCTTTAACAAATGTATGAAATATAAATAAAGCAGCGATCGTGCCACCCACTTGTGTCCTCCGGCCAGAGCCAAGTGCAGCGGTGAATCACCGGTTTTTGTTACAATGCGATTGGGGTCCTGGCCGAGCTTGAGAAATTTTTCAACGACGTTGTGACAGCCGGACACGCAGGCCGCGTGAAAATGCGTCCATCCACATTCGTCGGTATAATTTACGTCGAATCTGTTGTATATTTTGAATAGGCTATCGACGATGTAGAAGTGCCCGAGTCTAGCCGCATGATGCACTGCAGTAGTACGACGCAACTGAGGCTTGCCGTCCTCGTCTAGCTCGGGCTCGTCCTTGTAGCCGGTGTCGATCGCAAACTTGATGATTGGATCACCCATCTGGAAGGGATCGCAGCTGACGTTGTCGTTTTTCACGTCCTTTGCGAGAAGCCAGTCGATTTCTTCGGTACGAAAAACGTCGCGCAGATCTACGAATCGGCCCTCCCAATCGCCGATGAAAGGGTAAAGTCGATCGAGAAGCTCGTTCCTCTCCTCTTCGATCTCCCAATTGATTTTTTTACGCATGTCCTTCAATACCTCCAATTTTCGTTGGCTCTTGAAGTATGAGTCACCGTCGAACGCCGTCGGATATTTTTCATAAAAATAATCATTGTCGCTGGGATAATCATCGGGATCGAAAAATTCCATCGTCGCGTTCGGCACAATCGCACAAAAATACAGTAACTTATGTAGAACTATTCGCGAGAATCACTAACTGAAGTCGATGCACGATGTTTCTTTGTCGCTTACGCCGCGGAGTCGTAACATGCACTGAACCGAACGACTTACTTGATATGCGGCGCGGCACTGCTGACTGCGCGCCGCATTTTCAAGGCGTATTGATTCCCGAGCCCATAAGCAAAAGTGTAAACATATCGCGCGACACAAAGCGAGTGACGTTTTGTAGCAACCGACCGGCTGACGATTGATATCATTTTGCTAACGTATCAATTGTATGCTGAATACTTGATTTTTGGTCTGTATAGAAAGATTTGAAGAAGAACAACGATTTTTTGAACTGATGCCGTAACAGTAATACCGTACAATTTTTATTCAAGTTCAAATTTAAACTAAGTTAGATCGAATTATTTCGAGTTCCTTAAAGTCGTACCCAACCAAAGCCATATGTTCACTTACACAGGCATCACGACGTTTGATGCCTGTTTGATGACCGATACCGAGAGCGATAGATCGATATTGCTGGGAGTGAAAGATATCAATTTGTGCAGATTGGCCATCCGTAGTGTCATATGTGGCGTCGGCTACCTTGCCTCCCCTCTTATGCCTGCGGGCACCGACTAGGCGCGCGTCCGTTTGACTCGCCGTATGTGGCGAGATATAGTGGAAATACAGAGTTGATTGTAGTCAGTAGTGACGAGCACAGGCCAGCCCGGCCGAACAAATTCAATCGTTATTGTTAATCAATATCAAGTCTACTCTAGTCATTTTTCCTACTCTCTCTATCCTGCCCCGAAGAAGATTATTATAGGACACGCCATTACCCGACGATGTATGGAGCGTCGGGAAACCTTCTGACTTGGAGCCGAGTCAAGGACGAGTCAATCTGCATATACGGATAGACCCCAACCAACACATTTAATCTCCATATCATATACATTATGTACATTCCCGTGCATATGCGTGATATGATTTTGATTTGCAACAATTGAAATGAAAATAGGGACTTTATCATATGCTAACACATTACGAGTACACAACAACGAGCACACTCAAGTACGAGTACAAGTTCGAATTAAATTGTTAAATTACGCATAGATCATAAGGGCCAAAACTGCTCAATTCGTGCATTTTACAAGCGATAAAATTATAGTTTTAATGAACACAAATTAATTTTCGTTATATCATGAATCGAAACATTAGTTTCGATGTACACAACATTTCAACGGCGAAATCCAAGTTAAAAGTAAACATCATATTTGAATTGAGAACAGTAGAGAAATAATAATACCAGTAGATAGATGTTTCAATTTAAAAGTGAAAAGTTGAGAGATTTTTACAATGTCAGATTTAGAAGAACTTAAGCTTAAAAATCAAAATAGCAAAATACGTCACAAATGCGATCATTGCGGTAAGATTTTCTTAACTAAACAAAACTTGAACAATCACGTGGATGGAGTTCATTTGTATCTAAGAAAATTTGTTTGCGACGATTGTGGACAGTCTTTTGTCACAAAACAACATTTGAGTGTTCATATGATAAATGTCCATCAAAAAATGAAAAATTACAACTGCGATTCGTGTGGAAAGTCTTTTGTCTACAAGATAAGCTTGGTCAGGCACATTACCACGGTTCATGAAAAAATCAAAGATCACAAATGCTTCGAGTGTGGCAATTCTTTTGGACAAAAGAGTTATCTAATGAATCATATAGATCTAGTTCATTTGAAGCTCAAAGCACACATGTGTGAGGAATGTGGAAAGTCTTTTGGTCAAAAGCAGACTTTAATGAAGCACATTGATACAGTTCATTTGAAAATAAAAGACCAAAAATGCGGAGAGTGTGGAAAGTCTTTTGGTTATAAAAATGATCTGATGAAGCACATTGATACAGTTCATCTGGAACTCAAACAACACACGTGTGAGGAATGTGGAAAGTCTTTTGGTCGCAAAAGTAACTTACATAAACACATTGCTGCAGTACATAAAAAAATCAAAGAGCACAATTGCGGAGAGTGCGATAAGTCTTTTGGAAAAAAACAGACTTTAATGAAGCACATTGATACAGTTCATTTGAAAATAAAAGATCAAAAATGCGGAGAGTGTGGAAAGTCTTTTGGTTATAAAAATGATCTGATGAAGCACATTGATACAGTTCATCTGGAACTCAAAGAACACATGTGTGAGGAATGTGAAAAGTCTTTCGGTCAAAAAAGTAACTTAAATAAACACATGGCTGCAGTACATAAAAAAATCAAAAATCACAAATGCAAAGAGTGTGACAAGTCGTTTGGACAAAAAATTAATCTAACGAAGCATATAGATATGGTTCATTTGAAACTCAGAAATCATAAATGCGATGAGTGTGGCAAGTCTTTTGGTGGAAAAACACACTTGCACACACACATAGCTACAGTTCATAAAAATATCAAAGATCACAAATGCTTTGAGTGTAGCAAATCTTATGGACAAAAGAGTAATCTAATGACGCATATAGATTCAGTTCATTTAAAACTCAAAAATCATGAATGCGAGGAGTGCGACAAGTCTTTTGGAAAGAAAAGTGATCTAATGAAGCATATAAATCTAGTTCATTTGAAACTCAAAAATCATAAATGCGATGAGTGCAGCAAGTCTTTTGGTACGAAATTCAAGCTGACGAGACACATAAATGTTATTCATTTAAAACTCAAAGAATACAATTGCAAAAAATGTGGCAAGTTATTTGGACAAAAAATAAATCTGATGAAGCACATAGATTCAATTCATTCGAAAATAAAAGAACACGTTAGCTTATAATCGCAATGAGCATTTAAAAAAACACGTAAGTGCAGTCCATCGGAAAATCGAAAATCAAAAGTTTTATAATCCTGAAAAGCCACTGTGTAAATGACTTACTCATTTAGATGCTAAATATTTCAACTCTCATTTATTGTTTTTTAATTTTTTTTCTGAAGCTGTAAAATCACGAAAGTAATGACCACGCATTCAGATTCAGCATCTCAAATAACTGACTTTTTTCAAAATATATTACATCAAATCATTTTTCAGCGACAGTTGAAATGATTTCACTTTTAAAAATTTTGTAAATAATTTATTTCTAATTTACTACTATACTAAAAGGTGAACTAATATCAATAACGAAATTAAGTTATTCTGTGCTATTATAAAATCCGGTATCAAGTAAACAATATACAAATATGAATAATATTATTTTGAAAGTAATGAAAAAGTATACTTGTTTTTTTTCTTAAATTTATTATTTTACTTAAACTTTAATTTTTGTATGCATTTTTGTTTAGATTTCACTTTCAACAGCTGTTCTTGCAGTACTGTCGATTGATTTAAAATGAATTATGTTTTTAACATTACTATATGTACACTTGACGATGTTTAAAGTTTGCATTCAATTCGTAAATATTCAAAAGGGTACAACATTTGTGTGTAGGTCTTCCATTCGGAGTGTCACACATATGAATTACTCTCGTGCCTATAGTCACTATATTTTATGAACCGTGTAAGCTGCATGTGTTATGGCGGTCACGAGTAAAGACATAATGCAGTTGTTTGGCGAGTTAATGAATTAAATATTTGAGATAAGTGCGATTACTATGACTTTGATGATATGATGATATGCTGAAAGGATAGTTACATCTTTGTGAGCATACATAGTCTTGGTAATTGACTAATCCTCTCGGGAGAAGGCAAAAAGAAAAAAAGAATAATAGAAATGATGATGTTCAGAGCGAGTCAGCCTTCGTGTATGATAATTGGACCAAGCATAGAATTTGATTTTGAAACAAGTGCAACAGTAACTGAAAACTTACAGTAAGGCTACATTTACATGACAAGTTTAATGCATGACACAAAATGAGATGCGCAATTTTATGGAGAATAAATAATATATACAAAGTAAGGTATTGAGTTACTAGTTTACTATACTAATGGTAAATATATTATTTTGCTTCTGAATGTTTTTTATATTCAATGTTGAACTTAACTAATGGTTTGTAATTTAAATAAATAAAAACTACCCCAAAAATTAATATTTCACTTTTTTTTATTAGTGAACTGTGATGCAGTTCATTGAAAAAAGAAACTCAAGCCTTCATCTTAATAATTTTGTTTTGTGGATATTAAACACCGTCAAAAATTCTCTATCATCTGATGTAATCGTTACAAAAAAAAATTAGTCCTAGTCCTGACTTTGATCCATCCCAAGAAAGTATGTAAAAATGAAAAATACAGGTGCAAAATACAGGTGCTGAGGTTGTGATTCTTTATGTAACAAAACTCTTTTAAACTCACGAAACTAATAGTGCCATTATAACAGGTAAAATATACATATGCTTATTAATAAATAGAGATTAAAGTATTTATGTAAATGAGTTTATCAGCTCCATCGTATTAAAAGTTAAAGACTTGGTTTATTGATGTCGATATAATTATAACTTTAGTTGCTACATTAAAATAATGGTACTTCATTTTTGCGTACAAAAACACGTTTTCTCATCTCAATGTCGATACTGTTATTTTTTGTAACTTTCTCAAACCCATGAACAAGCTGGGTTAAGTACTTTAAGTATAATATTCTACATCCAATCCATTGCTGTAGTACTGCACGTTTCAGTGTAAGTTTTATGTAATGAACAACCTAAAAATACTGAAGAAGTAAGTATGATATTCCTTCGTATACTGCCCTAGAAAATAATAACCATATAAAGTTAAAAATAGCGAAAAAAATAATTCAATAAAGTCTATAACGAAATTCTTGAAAATACCTCTGCGAACTGCATCATGCATTTTGGGACTCTTTGCTCACAACGATGTCTGCTGCTAGACATACGTTCAACAGATCCTCGTTCGTCAGTTGATTGATGATTTTTTCACAACATGGAATCGGCAGTTGGTAATGCGTCAGTGTCAAGAAAAATTCCAACGTCCATTGCAGAATAAATCTTCCCAGCATTATATCGAACAGATTATAAGCACATTCAGAATATAAATAGAAGAATTTTTCATTCGAGCACTTGAACTTGAAGTAGTCTGTATACGTGAATAGTTTGCTTCGGATAGCTTCTATGCGTGACAACTGAATAAAGTCGTAGAGCGATAGGCTTGAATTGAACATTATCTTTTTCGCATCGTTTATGAAACTTTTGCGCAAATAATTGTCACTTGTTATAAATGCTAAAGTTTTTAAGAAATCATGTTTAACAAACGATTTCATGATTGTCAAGGCATCGCTTCGGTCGAGTTCGTATCCTCCTTCTTCGAGACGTTCGACGATAGCTAGAGCACGAAGCGCTATTTCAAGTCCACAGCTACTCCAATTACGATAACTTTCCGGGTCAATCTCGGCAAAGAAACTGACAGTGGGGAAAACGAAGATCGACAGATCAGCGTCTCGATCCAAAAGCATATCAACCATTTCCAGCGAGAGATTTGCAACGGCCCATTGCAACGGTGTCCGACCAAACTTGTCAAAGACGTCGATCTTAATCGTCTGCTTGATTTCTTCGTTGATCTTGAAAAATTTTTTTAAAAATATTTCCATTCTTTTGAAGCTTTTCTTGCAAATTATGTGCAGAGGAGTCGATCCGTCTCCGTCGGCCGAATTCGGATTGGAGCCTCTTCTCAGCAGCAATTCGATCAAGCCTTCGAGATCGTATTTCAGAGCCAAGTGTAGAGGTGTTCGACCTAACTTGTCCACTGCGTCGACCTGCACTAGCTGATTAAGATCATCGTTGACGCTGAAAAATACCTTCGCCAAATCATCATTCCGTTTTCGATGACAAATAAAATGCAAAGGAGTTGATCCATTCTTGTCAGTTGAATTAGAGTCGACGCCTCTTCTTAGCAGTAACTCGACTACCGCACTGTGTCCCCTAAACACAGCATATTGTAGCGGTGTTCGGCCCAAATTGTCCAAAGCATCGACCTTAATCGATTGCTGGATGTCGTCATTGATGTCAAAAAATATCTTCGCCAAATAATCATCGCTTTTCCTGTTGCAAATAATATGCAGAGGTGTCGATTCTTGCTCGTCGACCGAGTTCGGGTCGGCACCGTGTCTCAGCAGCAATTCCATCAGCATCTCGACCGGAAAGTTCTGATTCAGAACCAAGTGTAGTGGCGACTCACCAGTTTTTGTTACGATGCAATTGGGGTCCTGGCCGAGCTCGAGGAATTCCTTAACTACATCGTCGAGGCCGTACTTGCAGGCCACGTGAAAATGTGTTAATCCAGATTCGTCGATGTAATTCACGTCGAATCTGTTGTATATTTTAAAAAGTTTAGGAATGATGGAGTAGCAGTCTTTTCGAGCTGCCCAGTGCACTGCAGTAGTACGACGCAACTGAGGCTTGCCGTCTTCGTCTACCTCTGGCTCGTCCGTGTAACCGGTGCGGGTCACGAATCTGATTAACAGTAGTCCGCGATTATTACTTACAACGTCGTTCAGGGCGGCCTCCGCGAGAAGCCAATCAATTTCGTCCGATCGAAAAATATCTCGGAGGTTAGGAAGGTGTTTCTTCCAATAACGAATCATGTCTACGAAACGGAGGAAAAATTTATATCTCTCTTTTTTATTCGTCCAATTAGCCTCTTTTCGCATGCTCTTCAATTCTTCTAAATGTTTTTGACACACGTAGACGGAATCGCAGTCATCTCTTATGTCGTCTTCACTTAAGGCGTAATCGTCATCACTAGGATAATCATAAGGTTCCCAATGGACATCGTAATCGTCGTCGTCGTAAAACATCGTTGAGCACAATCACAAAAAAAATACACTGAGTTAAAGTTTGAACAAATCGATTTTTTTCACGAGAATCACTGCGGCAGCAATCGATGCGATCTTTCGTTGTTTGCACGTTGCAGCGGCGTAACCGTCCACGTCCGACTGAACTATGCTCGATTCGACATTCGACAGTCGACAAGCGACGTGCGGCGCGGTGAGCGGTATACTGCCAAGTGCCAACTGCGCGCCTCAATCGTCTCGCAATATAATAGCGATGACATAAACATTGTGTGTATATGCACGATGCATCGTGCAAAGCGAGACGTGACGTTTTATAGAGATTAATATAGAAAGTAAAGTTTGGTTCGATTGACGATTAATGTGATATTTTTCCGTCGAACAAATTATACAGTCCTTGACTTTTGCTCGACCATTAAAAAGACAGTGCGCGAAGACCGCAAAGATTATTATCAATGCGACCATTGCGAGAAGAAATTCAGGCGCGAATCAAACTTGATCTTACATCTGAAAATACACGAAGCGGCAAACGACCCGTTTTCAAAACTTTGTTTATTGTTTGTCGTTCGAATAAATCTTACTTGTAAATGACTGTGTTGAAATTTCGACCAGATGAGTTATGTTTTCTTCAACATTATTTTTAGATCAATAATTTGCGACGTAAGATGACTTTAAAAAATTGGTTTTCTCGTATAATGGCCGCAGGTTTCAAATATTTTTATAACTAACAGTTCCATGCTTGTTTAAATGGCAAAATATTTCATAAAATTTGGAGGAAGCTCTTTGCCAATGAATTGGCAAAGGTTTTTTATTTTTCCTCGGCGAATCAAATAAATAACACGTAGCGAAATTTTGCGACGCTCGTATTTGATCTTTCGATGAATCTCTTCTCCAATACATTTCAATTACTTCGAATTGACTTTGCCAAGTGGCTGCACCATGTATTCAGTATCGTACTCCTCGCTTTAAGCAAAAAAATTATCTGCGTCAAATTCATTATTATAATGCTATTATTATTGTTTTAATTACTAAAAACAAAGTGAAAGTCAAGCTATGTTCGAAATAGTTTTTTTTTTTTTTTTAATCATACGACAATTTTGAAAAAGCATTATAAGACGTGAAACTTATGCACGGTGGAACACGATCAAAACAATATATTTTAGTTGATACACCAGAGATGATAACATAATGCATTAAAACGAATAAAAAATAACTTCAAAAATAACAAGTATTACTTTGGGCAAATAGCTATGCTGCAGTAATGATTGTCAAAGTAATAAACATAAGAATTGTATTATTCCTTCATCATTAATACGTAATTTAATATTTCAATTGTTTTTTTTTATTCGTGAGCCACGACGCAGATAATTCATGCGTTATATTTGACATAATTTTATAGAGACATAAGTATTATTAAATATAAAATTGTAAAACAAGAAGCTTAAGCTTATATATCATGATCGTTTTTAGCTTTCGTCCACACAGTACACGTTTATCTTGACTGGTTGCATATGAAAGAATTAGTAAAACAATGAAGTCCATGTCTTCCCTTATATTTTCTAGACTTCGTCTTGATCCGCGACAGCGAAGCAAATATTCATTAAATCTTTGTTCGCCAATTTTTTAATGATTATATCGCAGCAGAGAATTGGCATTTGGTAGTGGCGCGTCAACTCCAGGAGAGGTTCCAGTGCCCAACGCCGGAATAATCTTTTCAACAGTAACTCGCACAGATACATTACATAGCACTAGCCGTTCTATGCTCTTTTTGAAACGAATAATACCAATATCTTTGGTTTCCGGAAGCAAACGTCCGGCAATCCGCATACGTGAGTAGTTTTTCCGCATCTTCGGGTCGTGACCGGATCAAGTCATAAAGCGACATGTTCGGAGTAAACATATATGTATGATCTTTCTTGAGAACACGCAAACGAAATCGTATATCATAATCCACCGGCTTTTTGAAAAATTCGTACTTGGCGAAATATTTCATGATCGTTAGGGCGTCGCTTCGGTCCAGTTCGTATCCTCTTTTCTCGAGAAGTTCGATGACGGTCAGAACGGAGGACGCCAACAAAAAATACCAATTCGGCGACTTAACATCATCATCCGGTTTCCATTCCTTGGCGAAGTAATTCTCGGTGGGAAAGGCGAAGCTCGCCAGATCAGCGCCACGATCCAAGAGTACATCGACTAGATCTGGACGAAGATTCGCCACGGCCAATTGAAGGGGTGTCCGACCCAACTTGTCCTTTGCATCGATCTGTATCGTTTGATGATTTGCATCGGTGGTCTCGAAAAATGTATTAGCTACATCACCCGACGTGCGAAAATTCCAACTCTTGCAAATCATGTGCAAAGGTGTCAATCCCTCTTTATTGGCCAAATTCGGATTGGCGCCTCTCTTCAGCAGTAGTCCCATCATCTCCTTGGCCCACAAACCCGGATACAGAGCCAAGTGTAGCGACGAGTCGCCTGTTTCTGTCACGAGGCAATTGGGATCCTGTCCGAGCTCGAGGTATTTTTCCACTTTCTCGCAACGGTTAATCTTACAGAGCGCGTGAAAATACGTGAATCCAGATTCGTCGATGTGATTCACGTCAGAATTTTCGTATATTTTTGATAGAAGAACAGTATAACCTAACGAATTCTGCTTGGCTGCCAAGTGCACTGATGTGGAGCGATGCAGTATTGGCTTGCCGTCTTTATCTAGGTCGGGCTCGTCCCTGTAACCGGTGGAGTCCACAAAGCAGATGAAAAATTGTCCTCGCTTATTTTGAACGGTTTTCTTTCTGTCGATTAATGCCTCCTTGAGAAACCATTCGATTTCTTCCTTTCGAAAAATGTCTTTGAGATTCGGAAGGTCGCCTTTCCAATCTCGCAACAGGTTTGAAAGGCGTAGGTAAAATGGATATCTCTCTTCTTCGTTCTCCCAATTCAACCGTTCTCGTAAACTCTTTAGTTTTACCAAGTTGATTTGACCATAGTAATCCATGTCTTCGGGATTTTCGTCATCGCTCTCAACCAAAAAATCAAAAAAATTATCATCTTCTTCGTCTTCAGGAAGGGGACGACGTCTTTTGCAAATAGTATCGTTTAAACTATCATCATCATAATATATATCGTGATCCATGATTAAACCACGCACTCAAATTTACAATCACTGATGATTTTAATACTTTTGCTCTTTACAAGCAAATATTGTGTACTGAGCAAATCAAAAATTTTTACCTGTTACGTTTTCGACTGTCGAGTCGAGTAGAGATGAGCGCCTAAGCAATAATGTCAACACAAATTTTTGTAACTATAAACTTACTGTAATAATGTAGACAAACATACTTATGTTTTATGTTGAACGCGACACTCAAATATGAGATCTGCAATGCAAGTTGAAGCTGTCGCGGGGAACAAATTTTTAAGTTTTTTGGTTTCTTGCTGCGCCAGAATTTATGCAATCAAGTCATATAACTGTAGTGAAATGACCGTGACCTTTTTATCAATACAAAAAGCTCAGCGATGTAGGAAAACTTTAAATTCAAATCATTAATGTACAAATTTCGATAGCTCTTTCCAGAAATGAAAAGTCTAAATTTCTTACTGTCGCTGTTCTCGTGAATTTTTTCCGTACACTTGGCATGTAAAATATTTTTTGCATTTTCGTTCAAATTTCACTTTCAACATCGGTTTTTGTGCAGTTCTTTATTGTTTTAAATAAGTAAACTTTTTAAAAATGAGTTTAAGTTTTCTATCGAAATTTAGATTTTTTTTTAGTTCATTCGTTAATTTTATTAGTTCAATAATCCATCGATTTAACTTTATTCTCAACAACGAATAATATACGGTTTACAAGTTTACGGAAATATCGTGAAAGACCCAAAACCTGATTTTGCCTCTCAAAACCTGATATTGCAAGACAACGAACCGGAGCAAGTGCACGCCTATACTGGTCAAAAAATTTGTGTAAAAACTTTCAATTATCTCTAGAACTGGAAAATCGTATACATTTATTTTTTAATGTGGCTATTCTTGTAAGTCTTTTTTAGTATTTTTTAGTATTCTACCAAACGAACAATAAAAGCAGCAATAAAAGTATAATTTTTTTTTATTTGAGCCATGATGCAAAATATAACAAGCGCTAATATACTTACAAATTTGTATAAAATAAATTTTAATATCGTGTAATCATTTGCGATCTTACAATTTTTATAAAACATACAAATTATCGCCAGAAAAAAAAGAAAATTAGAAAATTCTTTTATTTATTTATGAGTAATGATTGAATTAAGTACAAGCAATATATTATATTAGTTAAAAAAACGTTTTATCAAATCTATATTTATTCTCAAAATTTTTTAGATACTTCGCATTTATAACCCAGGTTAAGCTTTTTAAAATAATTTAACCCTGTATACTTGAGAATTACATTCATCTCGTTAATTTTGTTTTTAATTGTGTTTTATAATAAAAAATAAACTACCTTTTACCTACCTAACATAAACTACCTTTTATCTCACACGTGACATCAGCACCTGGACTATATCACTCGTACTTTTAAATCAATCGATGTCATTCCAATGCGGTTACTTCCGCGAGTTAATCTGAATACGATAATCGGACAAATAAGACACTTGTCGTAAGCCAAATCCAAGTGTACTTAGATTACAATCAATCTGTAGGAGGTAGTAGCTCGAGAGCATCGAATGTGTCCACAGCCGACTAGCCAACTGCAGAATCGATCCGCCCTCGTAACTGTCAATTTTCGATGCGAGTGCATACTAATATTGCTACTAATAGAAAATATGTAGTATTAGAAAATTTCTAGAAAATATATAATAAATTAGAAAAATGTAATCACAGCTGGATAACAGTTTATTATCAATTAGATTTTTATGTAATGATAAATGTAGATTTCTATATATTCAACATGATACAATTCGAGTCATTATGATATATATAATGTAAGTTTGTCGATTGAAACTTTGAAAAATAATTATAATCATGACTTATAAAATAAGACACTATTATTTATTACAGTAAACAAGAATGACAATTAAAAAAATTAGATTTATTTTCTGACACTTATTAAGCGGTAATGTTTATTCAATTTTTTATTATTCAAACAATATGGAATCTTACAAAATTTCGTCTGTTTTATATAATATTTATAATTATCATCGTTATCCATGCCCAATTTTAGGTCTTAATATTTAGTCATTTAAAAAAAAATTTACACGTGTCTTTTTGCTTAAGATAGAAAGATGAATTGAAGTTTTCCTGTTTCTTTATACACATTTGTTCGAACATTTTGAATATTCTGAAAAGAATCCGATAGAAAAGTTCATCATTTTTTTATTATTAAAGAATCAAATTGAGCTCATTATTACTGTTTTTCCATCTTGAACGTTATTTTTAGGTACGCGACAGCGAAATAACATAACGAAGAATAAAATTGTTGCAATGAATTATCATTTTCTAATAAGTCTCCTAATTTCACAAACAATGTACTAGACGCTGTTTTATTCACAATTGAACATAAATTTAAACATTTATTGGGACTTATTGAGCGAGGAATGCGCCATATCGATGTGAGCTCTGAGATTTCTTTTCTGTCCGAATGTCTTGCCGCATGTCTCGCATGAATGTATAATACCATTGTGCGACAATTTTTTATGTCTAGCAATTTCACTTTGATATTTAAATTTTTTTTCACAGAAATCACATGCGTGGGTGATTCCATTGTGAATCGCATCGATGTGTTTTCTGAGATTACTCCTGTTTGAGAATGTCTTTTGGCATACATCACATGGATGCATAATTTTATAATGCATCGAATCGACGTGAGTTTTGAGAGTGCCTTTCTCTGAGAATGTCTTTTGGCATATATCACACGCATGTCGGACTCGATTGTGCACGGAATCAATATGTTGTTTGAGACTGTTCTTTTTTGAGAACGTATTTTGGCATATATCGCATTCATGCCTTATTTTACGATGCACCGAATCGATGTGATTTCTTAGACTATTCTTCCCTGAGAACGAATTTTGACTTATATTGCATGCATGTCTGACCCCATTATGCACCGAATCGATGTGTTTTTTGAGAGTACTCTTGTCTAAGTATGTCTTTTGGCATACATCGCATGGATGCGTGATTTCACGATGTACCGAATCTATGTGGATTTTGAGTTTCGTTTTCTGTGTGAATGTCTTTTGGCATATATCACATGCATGTCTTATTTTACGATGTACCGAATCGATGTGTCTATTGAGATTTCGTTTGAACACTTTTCCGCAAGTACCACATGCATGTTTGATATTGGCATTACGAACTGATTCAATCTGAGTTATTAGCCTATGTTTATAGTTCATCCCTTTCAAAACACTGCTTTTTTTATTTTTCTCGCTGAGTCCACGTCCTAAATTTAAATCATTTTCTCCTTCTCTCAAAATTTCTTTCTTCACTGACCCGACAGTTTCTACTTTTATTGTGCTTCTGGTTTTATACTCATCGCTATCCGGCCATTGACTTGGAGAATAATCTTCTATTTTCGCAACTGCCAATAAATTGGGCTTCATGTCTGTACATTCCAATTCGATTTGAATGTCGTCAAGCTTATTTTCTTGAAACTCTTGGGTCTGAAAAAGATTCAAGTTATGAGGGACGGTTCATTAAAACTTAACTGCTACAGTCGCCAATAATTATTAAATCTTACCCAGTTTTCTTGAAAAAACCTTTCGTTTTTGACGTTTTCAGTTACGGGTATCGCGTCGATGGTTTCATAATTATTTTGGGTAAGCAAAACATCACAAGGCTCGACTTTCACTCTGAAATAATATCAATTAGATCTTAAAATTACGTTTTAATATTTTTATGACTTCATCCTCAAAAAATAAAAATTACCTAAAAGCAGGATTGAATAAACCACTAGTTTCCATCTTACTCGTTGGAAATGTCTTTGGCGACTCACTCTGTCAATACTACCGTTACAGGTCGAAATAGAGCTCAAACTGATGTCAATAATATTTACTAATCATGATATGGAAATAGGAATCAATATAATCGGGGCAATATTACACTCGATCTGACTTGTGAAGAACAATAACTTTTCCACAAATAATATTTTAGCACGAAGAAATTAAAAATTATAAATAAAAAGTTGGTTTCTTCTATTTGATAAAACAACGAAAAAAAGGCTAATCGAAATACAATTTTTATTATTACAGATTACCTAATTTCAATTCTTAGACTGGTTTTTTGATTACATGTCCCCCGGTGTAAATGTCAAGTCATAAACTACTTTTTACCTCACACGTGACATCAGCACCTGGAATATTTGTCACTCGTACTTTTAAATCAATCGATGTCATAATACCCAATGCGGTTACTTCCGCGAGTTAATCTGAATATGATAATCGGACAAATAAGACACTTGTTACAAGTCAAATCCAAGTTTTTATTTAATACACAATGATGTTTTAACACTATAATTAAAGAAAGAAGAACATGAATTCCCTCGTCGTCCTTGTCTGGAAATAATATAACCATTGAAAGTTAGAAAATGGTAAATAAACTATTATTTACAATACTAAAAAATAGAAAATACCTTTAAGAAACGAAATCACATCTTTTGGTTATGTTCTTTTGTATTGATTTCGGTTGCCACGCATACTTGCAACAAATCCGCGTTCGTCAGCTGCTCAATGATGTCACAGCAAAGAATCGGCAGCCGGTAGCGTGTCAGCAGCATGAAAATTTCCAGTGCCCACTGACGAACTAATTGTCCCGCCACTGCAACGCGCAGGCACGAGCTAAGCTCACGCCTTAGAAAGAAAGACTTGATTAGATCCGAGCTTTCAAACTCGAAGTAGTCTGTGTACGTGATTAGTTTTTTTGCATGGCCTCTTCGCGCATAGCTTCGAAATTTATCAAAATATTTAACGATCCGTCCTTGTAGAATACTTTCATTATTGTAAGGGCATCGCTTCGACCCAATTCGTATCCTCTTTTCTCGAGATGTTCAACGACGGCCAAGACGCCAGACGTTCCTACATTCAAATTACTTTCCCCGGTGTCCCATTTCGCAGCGAAGTAAATCTCGGTTGGAAAAACGAAGTTGGACAGATCGTCGCCACGATCGAGGAGAATGTCAACGGTGTTCGGCGAGATGTACGCCACGGCCCACTGAAGGGGCGTCATACCCCACTTGTCTCGGCGGTCAACCTGTAGCGTCTGCTGAATCGCATCGTTGATCCTGAGGAACATCTTCCAGAATGTCGCCGATTGATCGTCCCAGCCTTTTTTGCAAATCGCGTGCAGAGGAGTCGATCCGTCTCCGTCGGCCAAGTTCGGATTGGCACCTATTCTCAGCAACACTTTGGTCAAGCTTCTGATGTTGTATTCAACAGCCAAGTGTAGCGGTGTCTGACCCAAGTCGTTCACGGCGTTGACTCGCAACGTCTGACCTCCATCGTCGCTGATCTTGAAAAAGAATCGGGCCGTGTAAATGTCGTAACGTTGCTGACAAATGATGTGCAGCGGAGTTGATCCGTCCATCATCGCCGCATTGGGATCGGCGCCTCTTGTCAGCAGTAATTCGGCCGTCTCTTCGTATTTATCGGCTAAAGCCAAATGTAGCACTGTCCGACCCAGCTTATCCTTTGCGTCGATCTGTATCGATACATGATTCGCATCGATGATCTCGAAAAAAGTCTTGATCAGTCGACGATTACAATGGTAAATGACGTGCAAAGGTGTCGATCCCTCCTTATCGGGCAAATTCGGGTCGGCCTTACTTTTAAGCAATAATTCGATCACCTTTTTTTGGGCTCCCACGAGGTAGCTACTCTTAAGGGCGAAATGCAGCGGTGAATCTACTGAGTTCGTATTCGGCTCCCGAGGGAGACAATCGGGATCTTGCCCGAGCTTCAGGAATTTCTCGACTATGTCGTAACGGTTGTACTTGCAGGCCGCGTGAAAATGTGTGTATCCATCTTCGTCCACGTAGTTGATGTCGAATCTGTTGTATATTTTGAACAAATGGTAGTCCAATGAAGTCGCATAATGTATCGCAGTGGTGCGACGCAATATTAGCTTGCCGTTTTCATCCAACTCGGGCTCGTCCTTGTAGCCGCTAGCTGCCACGAACTCGATTATTCGTTTTCCTTGATTTCTTTCTGGCATTTTATTTTGATATTTTGTGGCCTCGATCAGAAGCCAATCAATTTCTTCCGTGCGAAGATCGTCTCGAAGATTTGGAAGATGAACTTTCCAATTATCGATCAAAGATAGAAAATTGTTGAAAAATTTGTAACGATCTTCCTCTTTCTCCCAACCTTCAATCAATTTTTCTCGCATTGTTTTAAACATTTTCGATGGTCTCATAATTGTTTTACACGCTCACTCAAAACACAATCACTAATAAAAATTTATAAAATTGATAAGTCTCACTTGAATCACGTATATAACTACAACGGTATTTCTTTGCTTCACTCTTCACTTACAAGGACAAGACTGAAATTGACAACGACGGCAAAGCAATACTGCGTCGTAGCACGGCGATTCATTTCGCGGCTAAAAACGGTTGCAACCTCGTCGCTCCTCTCCTCTTCAAAATATACGACAGTTTCAACGCGAACTACGTCGACGAGGACGATTCCGCCGGCGGCCTGACGCACTTTCACGCGACTTGCGCGTTCGGCTACGAGAAGATCGTCGAGAAATTTCTCGAGGCAGGCCAGGATCCCAACTGTCCGCTTTCCGACGATCCGCCCTTACACTTGGCTCTCAAGCACGAACACAAGAAGGTGGTCGAGGTGCTGCTGAGACGCGGCGCCAATCCGAATTCCACGAGTAGTTCGGGGCAGAAATCGCTGCAAATAGCCGTGGCGAATCTCGCCCCGGATTCGGTCAAGCTGCTGTTGGATCACGGCGCCGATCTGGCCGACTTCGCTTTCCCCGCGGAGAGTCAATTCAACGAGCGGCTCGCGACTGTCACGAGCAAAGGGCACAGTACGAAGCTGGAAGTAGCTTCTCTGATTATGATGATCGTGGAGCACCTTGAGAGACGAGGATACGCATACGCACCGAACCGAAGTGACGCGCTGACGATCGTTAAACTTTTATCCAAGTACGAATGGTTCAACAAGTTCAGTATTGAATATTGGCTCAGCAACGCAGACTTCGTGATCAAGGCGAAGGAGTTGAAGATGAAGCCGAGCCTGTCGCTCTACGACTTCGTTCGTCTGCCAGCGGAACAGGCGACGAAATTAGTCACTTATAAGGAGTACTTCAAGTTCGTGCAGAAGTCCAGTTATTGTTCACTAACAGAACCTCTCGGCCAGACGTGCTCGGCATACATCTTCGAAATTATGTTGAATGGATTTTGCCGCCGATGGGCCAAGGCATTTGCCGTGCCATTAGAGGATTCATCTTGTGAAGACATTATAAAGAACATATGCTCGGCAGCAAAAACCATTGCATAAATTACACAACAAGGCCCAAACGCATGATGCCGTTGGCAAAGGTATTTTCATCAATTATTGTCTAAATTCCGTAAATAATAGTTTTCTTCAAATCTTTTTCTTTATTTTATTTTCTAGGCAAAGCAAGGTAATACACGAAGAATTATTAACAATGTTGAAATATTTTTGTAAGTTTGCACAATTAACATTATGTATAAAATAAAAATTTTAGACAGTAAACATATAGTTAAGAATGTAATTAATAATGATATGAATCGTAAACTTTAAGTTACAAAATGAAAGCATCCTATTGAATTTAAAAAATAAACTGAAATATCTTAACTTAGCGTCTATTGTATAAGAGAAAGTTTATTCAGTCATGGACATCAAAGCACATTGGCTAAATGATTGTTATTACTGATATATCACACAATGATAAATTAGTCAGCCTATATTAGAAGATTGCAGCAAAATATGCATTGAATATAACATGTACGGGCAAATGCAAAGCATACTTTTTAAAACGTGTGCTTTGCTTCATATTTTAGTACAGATAAGTCTTTAGCTTAATTTTTGCCACAAGCCTTCGCCAATTTAGCAAATTTTCCTTACCATGAAAATAATTTAATTTTTTGAAAAAATTGGCATTGATTTTAAATATCAAATACAAACAAACATCAAAATAAAAACTCTTAAATTATCATGATTGAAAGCTTGAAAATTTTCTCGTTTCAAGCGACAAGTTATACCATTATTTGCTCTAAAACAGCTCTCAGCAGAAAAACCGTATAAATTACATCCGCGGCGTAAACATATTTTATTTTTNGTTTAACAAGACAAATAGAAACGACGAATAAGGACGATGGATCACATGAATTAGAAATTTGCAAAACCGAAAACTCTGATGAATCATCGACGAATGAATCATCGGTAAGATCTATCTTTTGAAATTATGTTCTGATTTGCTCCATAAAATAACTATAACACAATTTTAATTTTAGGCAAATCCCACCAATGACTGTATTTCGTCGCAGCAGAAGGAAGATGAGGATATTCTGATAGATTGCGAGAGCGTATTGGTAAAACAGGAACATAAGCCCTCATTGACGACCATCTGCCAACCTACTGTAAAGGAAGAAAATCCAGCAAATGACTCGAATGGAAAGAAGCTTACAATTTTAATTAAAAAAGACTTCAATTACGATAGTAATCGTAAATTTACCAGAGAAGAAGCAACTTCAGCCCGACAAAAGAAAACGACACGCAAGGGCAGTAGACCACTTGAATGTGAAATTTGTCACAAATCGTTTAGATACCCATCTATTCTTGAAGGGCACGTGAATCAAGTACATGATAAAAACAAACCCTTCCAGTGTAACATTTGTCACAAATCATTTTCATACAAGGGTGATCTAAATAGACATACAAGGACAGTACACGATCGTAGCAAACCTTTTGAGTGTGAGATTTGTCACAAATCATTTGGACTAAAAGATCACCTCACTACACATGTAAATACAGTACATAATCGGAGCAAACTCTTTGAGTGTGAGATTTGTCATAAATCATTTGCAGAAAAAGGTAACCTGAATAAACACATAAATTCAGTACATAATCGGAGCAAACCCTTTCAGTGTAAAATTTGTCACAAATCATTTTCATACAAGGGTGATCTAAATAAACATACAAGGACAGTACACGATCGTAGCAAACCTTTTGAGTGTGATGTTTGTCACAAATCATTTGGAGTCAAAAGTACCCTCAAAACTCACATAAATGCAGTACATAATCGGAGCAAACCTTTTGAGTGTAAGATTTGTCACAAATCATTTGGACTAAAAGGTCACCTCACTAAACATTTAAATATAGTACATTTGCGGAGGAAACCCTTTGAGTGTGATACTTGTCACAAATCATTTAGATACAAAATCAGCTTCGAAATTCATATGAGTGCAGTACATATGAGTAGGAAACCTTTTGAGTGTGATATTTGTCACGAATCATTTGGATACAAGAGTGTACTCAAATATCACTTAAAATTAACTCATGAACGGAGAAAATTTGAATGTAAGACTTGTCACAAGTCATTTAGTACCAAGAAGCGTCTCGAAAATCACATTGATGCAGTACATATGGAAAGCAAATCTTAGAAATATGGAATTTATTTAAAATATCCGCTATGTAATTTTAGACAATCATTGTCATGAACAATGAAGCTTTTTAAACTGTTATTCATTTCGACGTGCCAGTGCTTAAAGATGCCACTTCACTGAGCAGACAAGAAAAATGCCATGTCGCGCTCCGAGTAGAAAGATGCCATTTCCCGCTCGATTCTGAAGGATGGTTTTTTCTGCGTTCGAAGTTACACCATATTCATGTTTCATGTTTTAGAAGTAAAATTGGATGCTATTCCAGAATCTGTCGCTGGAATGAAAATAATAGTTAAAGCTGAAGCTTCAAACGCAGAAATACCGAATGCCGAAGCGGCATATTTCAGCCCTGGCACGTCGATTTGGTCGTAACTGTAAAAATTTTTTATTCTTTCAAACATGAATTAAAATATCAATACGGTTTCGCGTGAATTTCTTCTTTGAAATACCGTTGTTTTCAAAAAACGAACTTTCAACATCCTATTTAATAGCTGAATTTTTTTTGCAAGTAACTGTTTATCAGAAAATCTGGAATTATTTCGACCGGCCTCCCAAAATCAATTATATATATCAATTATATTATACCTCTGTGTAGCGTATTCTTTGTTAATTGAATGACGAAAGATTTTTTTCAACTAAAATCGTATTCGACACGTACTTATATTCGTTGATAATTAAATCTAGTATAGAAATAAAATAAAGAAAGTTTCGAAATATAATACAAGTACCGACATAAATTATGAAAAATGTTTAATTAAAAAGAAAAATTATGTAACAGAAAAAATGTACAAATTTTTGAATCGTTCGATAAATTTTGGTCTACATATCTGCTGCTCAAACTTATTGTCAATTGTTTATTTTTATCATTAATACGTTGAAACAAAACCTACTTTGCATTTGATCACTTCATGTTTTAGTTTTTCTTATATTTTCACGTTGCTTCGAATAAAATATCATAACGGAGTGTTGATCCTTGATAGTTTGAACTGCAACCTATTTTATCGTAGAAAAATTACGAAAATCATCAAAAGCGAATGTCTTTAGCCTAACTTGAGCTTGAATGAACAGCAAGTTCGAATAGCTTCGAATCTATTCCAGTTGAGTGACAATTACGCGCCATTCGCATAAATTGGCCAGTGCGCAGCGCCGTCCTGCATCGCTGACCGATGAAAAAAGCGTCAGATTCAGCATGAAATTAATTCCGCAAAAAAATAAATATCAAACGTTAGTCAACTCAAAACGTTACACATGGTGTTGTGTTGTGTTTACATGATTGCTCAGGCGCTTGGCTCTACTCATTTCGGGAACGTGACGGGTGTAAGAGAAAGACGCATTGGCGTGGCCAGTATGGGTGCCGTGGGTGCCGCGGCACCCCCACTAATTTTGAAGGAGCGAAGGAGCTTCGTCACCCCCCACTTCTCTACCAATGCATTCAACTTAAGGAGGTTCCCTTGCAAAGTTCGCCAGAAGTACATACATCAATATTGATAGATTTTGACCTCCCGAATCCAATGGTATAGCTCACATATGCCCAAGCCAGGCAAAATCTCGAGAAAAACGCGATCAAAGTTTCGAAAATTAACATGGGCAACATAGGAATTCATGAAAATTTGAGCTACATTTACAATTTATGAAAAGAAATCAAAGTTCGCAGGGGAATGATTATATACAAATTGTAGAGAAAGTTCTTATCTTTCAAAAACCGTGTCTCAAAGTAGAGGTAGCCTGCCGTTTTTTCAATATTTTTTTAATAAAAGATGCGAAAACACGACTTTTTCGGCTCGTTTTAGGGCTAGCAGACGACAAGCCAGCTAGCTTAACCCATGTTACTGCGCGAACTCTCAATTGACTAGCGTGTTACCCGAGGGAACCTCCTTAAAAAAATTCGTTAACAATCTTTGAGCATCATTTGCTTTTGTGGTCAGTTCGTGAGCAGCAGTAATATTATCTTCTCTTGAAAACGTTTATCGAAGTGCTGTTAAAAATAAAAATGTCTCAAAAACCATCGGATAATCAATTTAAAAATCAAGTGGAAAGAAGAAAAAAGGAAGTAAAGCAGCATTCTGATTTTACCCCTTTTTCTAAACTTACATTATTTATAATTATCAATAAAAATTAAAAAATTTTGTACTCATCAAAGTCCAAAAAAAAATATATACAAGCTGAGCAGAAAATTTGAAATTGGCACCCACACTAGTTGAACCCTGGCCACGCTAATGGAAAGACGCAAGTAGTAATTTTAGTTTTGTTCAGTACACAATATGATCTTGTAAGGATCACAAGTGGTAAAATCATCAGGGATTGTAAATTTGTGTGGGCGGTTTAATCATTGATAACGATCAATATATCATCAGTATAGCTATGTTCACCCATCGTTTCTTTCAAACGTCAACGGATCCCGAAGACATGGAAGAGTTAAGCCAAGTCTATTTGGCAAAACTGAAGAGTTTACGAGAAGAGTTTAATTGGGAGAACGAACAGGACAGATATTCATTTTACTTCCGTCTTACACTGTTGCTGCAAGATTGGAAAGGCAACCTTCCGAATTTACGAGACTTTTTTCGAGGCGAAGAAATCGATTATTTTCTCTTGGAGGCCGTAAAAAAGAGGAAGGAAGAATTAGTCAACTTTGTGGTCCGCAACGGTTGCAGGGACGAGCCCGAGTTAAATGAAGATGGCAAGCCGTTGTCACTGCGTCGAACCACTGCACTACATCGTGCTGATGGACTTGAATTATTCTGCATCGTCCATGATTTATTCAAAATATACAACAGATTCGATTAGTATTACTCCGACGAATCTGGATACACACATTTCCACGTGGCCTTCAAGTACGGCCTCGACGATGTAATTCAGGAATTCCTCGAGCTCGGCCAGGACCCCAATTGCATCGTAAAAAAAACTGGTGACTCGCCACTACACTTGGTTCTGAATCAGGACTTTCGGGTCAAGAAGCTGATGGAGTTGCTGCTGAGACACGGTGCCGACCCGAATTTGGCCAATAAGGAGGGATGGACACCTTTGCACGTCATTTGCGAGTATTTCAATTCTCGATTGATCAAGGCATTTTTTGAAATCACCGATGCGAATCATCTAACGATACAGATCGACGCGAAGGACAAGTTGGGTCGTACACCTATTCAATTAGCTGTAGCGAGTCTCAGTCCAGATGTTGTCGATGTATTTTTGAATCGTGGCGCCAATATGAATTTCGCATATGAGGAGGGATTGACACATTTGCACTTAATTTTCAAGAAGTGTGAAAATGTTCAATGGATAAAGACATTTTTCGAGATCATCGATGAAAATAATCTAACGATAGAGATCGACGCAAAAGACAAGTTGGGTCGGACACCCCTTCAATAGGCCGCGGCGAGTCTCTTGCCCGACGCGGTCGAGATACTGTTGAATCGCGGCGCCGATCTGTCGAGCTTCGTTTTTCCCACCGTGAGTTACTTCGGCGAGGCATTCGAAGCGGCCAATAGTAGGATCGATTTAAAATTGAAACTAGCGTCCGGTGCCGTGGCGGTCGTCCATCGTCTCGAAAAAAGAGGATATGAAGACCGGTTACAAAGACAAGACTGAAATTGACAACGACGGCAAACCGATACTGCGTCGTAGCACGGCGATTCATTTCGCGGCTAAAAACGGTTACAACCTCGTCGCCCCTCTCCTCTTCAAAATATACGACAGTTTCAACGCGAACTACGTCGACGAGGACGATTCCGCCGGCGGCCTGACGCATTTTCACGCGGCCTGCGCGTTCGGCTACGAGAAGATCGTCGAGAAATTTCTCGAGGCAGGCCAGGATCCGAACTGTCCGCTTTCCGACGATCCGCCCTTACACTTGGCTCTCAAGCACGAACACAAGAAGGTGGTCGAGGTGCTGCTGAGACGCGGCGCCAATCCCAATTCCACGAGCAGCGCGGGGCAGAAATCGCTGCAAATAGCCGTGGCGAATCTCGCCCCGGATTCGGTCAAGCTGCTGTTGGATCACGGCGCCGATCTGGCCGACTTCGCTTTCCCCGCGGAGAGTCAATTCAACGAGCGGCTCGCGACTGTCACGAGCAAAGGGCACAGTACGAAGCTGGAAATAGCTTCTCTGATTATGATGATCGTGGAGCACCTTGAGAGACGAGGATACGCATACGCACCGAACCGAAGTGACGCGCTGACGATCGTTAAACTTTTATCCAAGTACGAATGGTTCAACAAGTTCAGTATTGAATATTGGCTCAGCAACGCAGACTTCGTGATCAAGGCGAAGGAGTTGAAGATGAAGCCGAGCCTGTCGCTCTACGACTTCGTTCGTCTGCCAGCGGAACAGGCGACGAAATTAGTCACTTATAAGGAGTACTTCAAGTTCGTGCAGAAGTCCAGTTATTGTTCACTAACAGAACCTCTCGGCCAGACGTGCTCGGCATACATCTTCGAAATTATGTTGAATGGATTTTGCCGCCGATGGGCCAAGGCATTTGCCGTGCCATTAGAGGATTCATCTTGTGAAGACATTATAAAGAACATATGCTCGGCAGCAAAAACCATTGCATAAATTACACAACAAGGCCCAAACGCATGATGCCGTTGGCAAAGGTATTTTCATCAATTATTGTCTAAATTCCGTAAATAATAGTTTTCTTCAAATCTTTTTCTTTATTTTATTTTCTAGGCAAAGCAAGGTAATACACGAAGAATTATTAACAATGTTGAAATATTTTTGTAAGTTTGCACAATTAACATTATGTATAAAATAAAAATTTTAGACAGTAAACATATAGTTAAGAATGTAATTAATAATGATATGAATCGTAAACTTTAAGTTATAAAATGAAAGCATCCTATTGAATTTAAAAAATAAACTGAAATATCTTAACTTAGCGTCTATTGTATAAGAGAAAGTTTATTCAGTCATGGACATCAAAGCACATTGGCTAAATGATTGTTATTACTGATATATCACACAATGATAAATTAGTCAGCCTATATTAGAAGATTGCAGCAAAATATGCATTGAATATAACATGTACGGGCAAATGCAAAGCATACTTTTTAAAACGTGTGCTTTGCTTCATATTTTAGTACAGATAAGTCTTTAGCTTAATTTTTGCCACAAGCCTTCGCCAATTTAGCAAATTTTCCTTACCATGAAAATAATTTAATTTTTTGAAAAAATTGGCATTGATTTTAAATATCAAATACAAACAAACATCAAAATAAAAATTCTTAAATTATCATGATTGAAAGCTTGAAAATTTTCTCGTTTCAAGCGACAAGTTATACCATTATTTGCTCTAAAACAGCTCTCAGCAGAAAAACCGTATAAATTACATCCGCGGCGTAAACATATTTTATTTTTCATCAATTCATAAAATTTTAACGCAAAATTTTCCCCACCCAATATTATATATCTCTCACTACTCCTTGTAATGATATTTATTTATAAGGAAAATGAGAATCATTCCTCTTCATAAATTGGTATGGCGTATACTACACACGTGCGCAAGTCTAAGCTCATTTATGCTGCAAATCGAGTCTCGAGCCTCATCAAAATTCGAATTAAAAAATCTAGTGAACGCATGTGATTTTATTTTCAGCACACGTGTTTCTATATGTAAATGTATTCGTCCAGTTATCATCAAGTACAGCCCTTTGAGAAAACGATAAATTTTAAAAAGGCGTTCGGTCAAGGAGGCGAAAAAACTATTCACGTATTCAGATTGCTAGAAGTTTGCTTTGATCCAAGAATATTGGTATCATTCGTATCAAAAAGAGCATAGAAGGGCTAGTATTATCTATTGTAATGACCCAGTCACAAGGGTCATAGCATCCCTACGGCCACGAGTAGATAAAACACCGGGGCGGCAAATCAGCCCGGTGCAACACCAAGTCCCGAACGGGGATGCTAGTGTACGGCCGCACATGTACGCCGCGGTACGCACTTGTGTGAGTGCGCACACGCAGGGAGCAGCGCGCGCTTGTGTGAAGCATAAATCGCGCTTGCAAGCTACAAGTCGAAATTTATGATGCCTCCGTTACCGGGAATTCGATAGGGTAACCGGCTCGGGCAATTCGCAGAAAAAAACGGATGTTGGCAAAAATCAGGTCACAACTTGCGAGCGAAGAAACTAAGGGGACGGCTCAAGCCTTCGCCTAAGATTCCCAGAAACGACCGATGGGACAAAACGCGCAGCCCGCAAGCTCTAGAGGACACATAAAGTTCACGGCAACCCTCGCTCAGACAAAGAGGGTACGGCAGCAACCTACAGTATATAAACCGAGACTCAGAGAGTCTCGGGGCCAGTGTTCATTCTCGGTTCGAAGCGTGCACGTCGACGCTCGTCGGTTCGGTATTCACGTACATCTTTACTTCTCGAGTCAAAGTTCGCAGTTTACTTGAAAGCCAACCTGTTGCTCGGCTCCGACCAGATAAAATCAGCGCGAGTTAGTTATTCGAAAAGTACGCGAGTCCGTCCAGCTGCAACCACCGACGCTGCCCAGCACGCCGACGCCGTGCCGGCTTCATCGACACCGAGAACACCCTCATCGACACCGAGGACACCCTCGTCGACGCCGATCTCCTCGACGACGATCTCCTCGACGCCGATCACCCTCACCGACGCCGCACCAGCCAAGGCCAGGCCGTCACGGGCCCGCCCTACAACAGCCACCACACCGACGCCTTCAGTCGCCGCACCGAACGTCGCCGCCGAAGATAAGAACACCGGTACATAGTAAGCAACATTTATGTAACTAGGATTAAGATTAAATAAACAGTCTCGTGTGTGTGAATCCAAGTCCCTGTGTTATTCATTTCTCCACCACGCCCCACCCAAGAGACATAGAGTCGAGTCATTAGCTTTCAGTCAGCTGGCATATTTTATTAATAATAAATAGATGGTCAAACTAGCCATCACACTATCTATGCGAGTTAGTATCGATTGGTTTCTTACCGAGTTGGTGTACAACTCATCGTTGTACAAAACTGTCTACGCTCAGTCGCTATTGATCGTTTCATGCTGTAAGAAGTGTTTACAAATAATATCCGTACACGTTTGTTGGTGAAAATTAGATACGGTGTTGGCTACTCGAGGCATCTAATTTTGAATAATTTCAAGATAAATTATAATAACGAAGCGATGGAAAGCAGAAAGGATTTAGTTAGGTATACACTTTTTCATGCTTGCCAAAGATATATTTTTAAACGATCGTTTCTTTAGCATTAAAGAGGAGCCTCGTGACAATTGGGAAGATGTTGCCAACGAGAGTGTCGATCCGGGGGTCTCGGTCAAAACCGAAAACTCTGATGAATCATCGGTAAGATCTATCTTTTGATATTATGATCAGAATTTCTCCATAAAAGAACTATAACACAATTTTAATTTTAGGCAAATCCCACCAATGACTGTATTTCGTCGCAGCAGAAGAAAGATGAGGATATTCTGATAGATTGCGAGAGCGTATTGGTAAAACAGGAACATAAGCCCTCATTGACGACCATCTGCCAACCTACTGTAAAGGAAGAAGATCCGACAAATGACTCGAATGGAAAAAGGCTTACAATTTTAAATAAAAAAGGATCCGATTGCGATAATAACAGTCAATTTACGGTGGGAGAAGAATCGAGTTCAACAAGACAAATAGAAACGACGAATAAGGACGATGGATCACATGAATTAGAAATTTGCAAAACCGAAAACTCTGATGAATCATCGACGAATGAATCATCGGTAAGATCTATCTTTTGAAATTATGTTCTGATTTGCTCCATAAAATAACTATAACACAATTTTAATTTTAGGCAAATCCCACCAATGACTGTATTTCGTCGCAGCAGAAGGAAGATGAGGATATTCTGATAGATTGCGAGAGCGTATTGGTAAAACAGGAACATAAGCCCTCATTGACGACCATCTGCCAACCTACTGTAAAGGAAGAAAATCCAGCAAATGACTCGAATGGAAAGAAGCTTACAATTTTAATTAAAAAAGACTTCAATTACGATAGTAATCGTAAATTTACCAGAGAAGAAGCAACTTCAGCCCGACAAAAGAAAACGACACGCAAGGGCAGTAGACCACTTGAATGTGAAATTTGTCACAAATCGTTTAGATACCCATCTATTCTTAAAGGGCACGTGAATCAAGTACATGATAAAAACAAACCCTTCCAGTGTAACATTTGTCACAAATCATTTTCATGCAAGCGTAATCTAAATAGACATACAAGCACAGTACACGATCGTAGCAAACCTTTTGAGTGTGAGATTTGTCACAAATCATTTGGACAAAAAGATCACCTCACTACACATGTAAATACAGTACATAATCGGAGCAAACTCTTTGAGTGTGAGATTTGTCATAAATCATTTGCAGAAAAAGGTAACCTGAATAAACACATGAATTCAGTACATAATCGGAGCAAACCCTTTCAGTGTAACATTTGTCACAAATCATTTTCAAACAAGGGTGATCTAAATAAACATACAAGGACAGTACACGATCGTAGCAAACCTTTTGAGTGTGAGATTTGTCACAAATCATTTGGACAAAAAAATACCCTCACTACACATGTAAATACAGTACATAATCGGAGCAAACCTTTTGAGTGTGAGATTTGTCACAAATCATTTGGACTAAAAGGTCACCTCACTAAACATTTAAATGAAGTACATTTGCGGAGGAAACCCTTTGAGTGTGACATTTGTAAAAAATCATTTGCAGCAAAAGGTAACCTCACATTTCACATAAATTCAGTACATAATCAGAGCAAACCCTTTGAGTGTGAGATTTGTCACAAATCATTTGCAGAAAAAACTAAGCTCACTAGACATGTAAATATAGTACATTATCAGAGCAAACCTTTTGAGTGTGAGATTTGTCACAAATCATTTGGACTTAAACAACACCTCAAATCTCACACGAGTGCAGTACATTTGCGGAGGAAGCCCTTTGAGTGTGACATTTGTCAAAAATCATTTGCAGAAAAAGGTAACCTCACATTTCACATAAATTCAGTACATAATCAGAGCAAACCCATGTGATCCTATTTGAGTGTACTCAAATATCACTTAAAATCAACTCATGAACGGAGAAAATTTGAATGTAAGACTTGTCACAAGTCATTTAGTACCAAGAAGAGTCTCGAAAATCACATTAATGCAGTACATATGGAAAGCAAATCTTAGAAATATGGAATTTATTTAAAATATCCGCTATGTAATTTTAGACAATCATTGTCATGAACAATGAAGCTTTTTAACCTGTTATTCATTTCGACGTGCCAGTGCTGAAAGATGCCACTTCACTGAGCAAACAAGAAAAATGCCATGTCGCGCTCCGGGTAGAAAGATGCCATTTCCCCGCTCGATTCTGAAGGATGGTTTTTTCTGCGTTCGAAGTTACACCATATTCATGTTTCATGTTTTAGAAGTAAAATTGGATGCTATTCCAGAATCTGTCGCTAGAATGAAAATAATAGTTAAAGTTGAAGCTTCAAACGCAGAAATACCGAATGCCGAAGCGGCATATTTCAGCCCTGGCACGTCGATTTGGTCGTAACTGTAAAAATCTTTTATTCTTTCAAACACGAATTAAAATATCAATACGGTTTCGCGTGAATTTGTTCTTTGAAATAGGGTAGTCACACCAATCAATGACCGGGTACCAGTGAATGACCATTTTGGAATAATCATATGAAAAACAATTAAAAATACATTTGTATGGACGTTATTTAATTCTATAGTGAATGATGCATCTTGTTTTCTATATTCGAACATAATTTAACAAGGAAAAACAATAATTATTGCTCATCCAAAAGTGGTCATTTACTGGTCGAAAGCGGTCAATCACTGGTATAAGTACCCTACCGTTGTTTTCAAAAAACGAACTTTCAACATCCTATTTAATAGCTGAATTTTTTTTCCAAGTCACTGATTATCAGAAAATCTGGAATTATTTTGACCGGCCTCCCAAAATCAATTATATATATCAATTATATTATACCTTTGTGTATCGTATTCTTTGTTAATTGAATGACGAAAGATTTTTTTCAACTAAAATCGTATTCGACACGTACTTATATTCGTTGATAATTAAATCTAGTATAGAAATAAAATAAAGAAAGTTTCGAAATATAATACAAGTTCCGACATAAATTATGAAAAATGTTTAATCAAAAAGAAAAATTATGTAACAGAAAAAATGTACAAATTTTTGAATCGTTCGATAAATTTTGGTCTACAGATCTGCTGCTCAAACTTATTGTCAATTGTTTATTTTTATCATTAATACGTTGAAACAAAACCTACTTTGCATTTGATCACTTCATGTTTTAGTTTTTCTTATATTTTCACGTTGCTTCGAATGAAATATCATAACGGAATGTTGATCCTTGATAGTTTGAACTGCAACCTACTTTATCGTAGAAAAATTACGAAAATCATCAAAAGCGAATATCTTTAGCCTAACTTGAGCTTGAATGAACAGCAAGTTCGAATAGCTTCGAATCTATTTCAGTTGAGTGACAATTACGCGCCATTCGCATAAATTGGCCAGTGCGCAGCGCCGTCCTGCATCGCTGACCGATGAAAAAAGCGTCAGATTCAGCATGAAATTAATTCCGCAAAAAAATAAATATCAAACGTTAGTCAACTCAAAACGTTACACATGGTGTTGTGTTGTGTTTACATGATTGCTCAGGCGCTTGGCTCTACTCATTTCGGGAACGTGACGGGTATAAGAGAAAGACGCAAGTAGTAATTTTAGTTTTGTTCAGTACACGATATGATCTTGTAAGGATCACAAGTGGTAAAATCATCAGGGATTGTAAATTTGTGTGGGCGGTTTAATCATTGATAACGATCAATATAGCATCAGTATAGCTATGTTCGCCCATCGTTTCTTTGAAACGTCAACGGATCCCGAAGACATGGAAGAGTTAAGCCAAGTCTATTTGGCAAAACTGAAGAGTTTACAAGAAGAGTTTAATTGAGAGAACGAACAGGACAGATATTCATTTTACTTCCGTCTTACACTGTTGCTGCAAGATTGGAAAGGCAACCTTCCGAATCTACGAGACTTTTTTCGAGGCGAAGAAATCGATTATTTTCTCTTGGAGGCCGTAAAAAACAGGAAGGAAGAATCAGTATATTTCGCGGTCCGCAGTGGTTACACGGACGAGCCAGAGGTAGACGAGGACGGCAAGCCTCAGTTGCGTTGTACTACTGCAGTGCACTGGGCAGCTCGAAAAGACTGCAACTCCATCATTCCTAAACTTTTTAAAATATACAACAGATTCGACGTGAATTACACCGTCGAATCTGGATACACACATTTCCACGTGGCCAGCAAGTACGGCCTCGACGATGTAATTAAGAAATTCCTCGAGCTCGGACAGGATCCCAATTGCATCGTACCAGAAACAGGTGACTCGTCACTACACTTGGTTCTAAATCAGGACTTTCGGGTCAAGAAGCTGATGGAGTTGCTGCTGAGACACGGTGCCGACCCGAATTCGGCCAATAAGGAGGGATTGACACCTTTGCACATAATTAGCGACAATTCTCGATTGATAAAGACATTTTTCGAAATCACCGATGCGAATCATCTAACGATAGAGATCGACGCAAAAGACAAGTTGGGTCGGACACCCCTTCAATTGGCCGTAGTGAGGCTCTTTCCCGATATTGTCGACGTAATCTTGGATCGTGGCGCTGATCTATCGAGCTTCGTTTTCCCAAAAGAGAATTATTTCGGCCTGCGATATGAAAATGTTAGTTGGCCATATTTGATTTTTATGCTGGTGTTTCCCGCTCTGACCATCGTCGAACTTCTCGAGAAAAGAGGATACGAACTGAAACGAAGGGACGCCTTGACGATCATAAAATTTTTCGACAAGAACGAAATTTTCAAAAAGCTAGTGCATCATGTTGAAGGTTTGCGCGAGAAGGAAAAATTCATGGAATTGGCCAAAAAATATAGGTTCAATTCAAACCTGTTGTTGCACGAGTTGATTTAGCTACCGCCCGAAGAGATTAAAAAAGTACTCACGAGTATGAACTTGGGCAGTTCCAACATTGGCATTTTTCCTTCTTTTGCTGAAAATGGCGAGGCGTGTGCAATGCACCTTTCCGACATGATGTAGAGAAGATTTTTCCGACGTTGGGCCCTGGAACCTGTGCTGGAGTTGACGCGCCACTACCAAATGCCGATTCTCTGCTGCGAGATAATCGTGAAAAAATTGTCGAACAAAGATTTAATGAATATTTGCTTCGCCGTCGCGGATCAAGGCGAAGCCTAGAAAACATAGGTGAAGACATGGACTCCATTGTTTTACTAATTCTTTTATGTGCAACGAGTCAAGATAAATGTACACGGTGTGGACGAAAGCTAAAAATGATGAACACATAAGCTTGATCTCATTGTTTTAAAATTCTAATAAATTAAGAATTTCTCCATGAAATAGCGCTGAATACAATTCATGAATTAATTGAACAAAAGTCTTATTTGTAAAAAATTGGTTCAACGGCTAGATTGGGCTTGATTTTTATTTTAAATAATAGTAATTATATGTATTCTATAAATTTTATGTTTTCGCGACAAAATTCTGGAACTTCAAATGCCTTTATTAATAATCTTTCAACATTTTTAAAAAACTTTTTTATGAAATTGGATGAAATAAAGTAAGTCATGCATGAAAGTACAGAGCATTGTAACAATAGATTAAAGTATAATATGAGTATCAATTCGTCTTTGTAAAATTCACATTCTCTATTTTCTTGTATCGTTTAATGTTACTTATTTTTTGTCATTCGAATAAATAAATTGAAAAAAATTAATTAATTAATTTACTTTGATTATAATTATTTTGTGTTTTAGTTCGATTTTTTAGCCTTTCACGTACGATATTTAATTCACGACTTTTTACCCAACTTTCTAACATAAAATCGAGTACCTACATATGATATTCTTGATTTCTGTCATCCGCATTATAGGTATCAGAGGATCATGGAAACGTAGCAAAATTTATTATCGTCTAACTGCCATTTTACGTTCTAAAACGATCCAATATCGTGTAACAGCCGAGCTCGCAACAAAAATAACTGAAATTCAATTGATCGTTGTAAAATTTAATAACCCCCCTCGCTCCGTACCTGTCGCTCTACGACCTGACCCGATTACGACCCAAAGAGGCCGAAAAACTACTTATACGTACTCGGACTATTACAAGTTCACGCTCGAGCAGGATTTAAAGTCGCTCCCCGCGGCGCATTACGTGGCGTGTGTTGCACACGAGGTACCGACTACCCATTCTCTGCTGCCGAGCGATCATCGAGAATCTCGAGAGCGAGGATTTATTGAAAATATGCTTGGCAACGGAGATCGATGAATTCAAGTGAACTGAGCAAAAATTTATGATACTTTTTACAAAGATATTTTGGGTAAATTTTTGTAGAATTTTCTAAATCATAATTTTTCTTTTTTATCTTTAAACTATATTTATTTTTTTATGCATGATTATTAACATGTATCAAATAAAAATGTATTACATTTGGAAATAAAATAAATGAGATAAATTGTACACCTGACAGCATTGAAGCAAGCTTTTGTATTCAACTTTTTATTTAAGAAAACCTAGCCCTAAATTGTAGATGCGTTGGGGTACGTTAAAAAAAATTAAGTAACGATATGATTATGAATAAACGTTTCAATAACAAGAAAAAAAATTTAATAACATAAAGGTAGGAGAATGTTCTAGATGACAGATAAACTTGATTTATCGGTCTGTCAAATTATGAATTCAAAATTTTTTCGTAATTCTCAACATATTTTCATTTGTAATGAGTAAAAAATATGGAACAATCAAGTAAATACAATCTCTTTTTCAATTATAAAAAAGAAATTTATTTTTTTGTTGATGTATTTTAATGAAATTCATTTTTTATATAAATTAGAATTTATTATTAAAATTACTTGCAAGTGTTATTGCTCGATCAAGAAAAAGAGCCTAACTATTATGGCTTTTAAAAATGAAAAAAGGTGAACGTATTGAGGGAATATAATAAAGTAAAATATGCTTGTCTTGCGGTCATTAGCGTAGCGGAAGAAAATATTTAAATGAGTATTAAATTTTTTCATTGTGCATATTTAACATGAATCTATTCACTCGATTTTTTGTCGAATTCAATTTTGTCCGTCGGAAGTTTTTTTGAAGTAATTATGTTTTAGATGACCAAAACATTCCGAGGAGAAATCGTCGTCAAGTTAGAGTTTTTCTAATATTGTAAAAATGATGTATAAACAGATAAATCGATACCTTAATGTAAATAATATAATTATTAACGACTTTAACATAATCCCTCGACACAATGATCATGTTTATAGTAAAAACAAATTAGTTTGAATATTGTCTTTCTCGATGAAACAACCCAACAATATACCAAAAGATAAAATTAACTTATTCAATTTCTGTTGTACTACATAGAAGAATCCATAGTTTAATTTTGACATCAAAATGGATAAAAGTGAGGAGAAATCCGAGGAAGTTACCTGTCAAGATCATTCACGTGAGCACGACATTGTTGTTCCAGACGACAAAAAATTTATTAGTGATATTTGTCAGGAGACATTTACTTTAGAATCAAGCCTTATAACACACCAAGACACAATTCATAATTATCAGAAAAATTACGCATGCGACAAGTGCGAAAAAAAATTTGAGTTTCGAAGTCATTTGAGTAGACACCAAATATCAGAACACAAAAGCCGCAAAGAGTTTGCATGCGACCAGTGCGACAAGAAATTTATTAAAAAATCGACTTTGTTCACACACCAAAAATTAATGCACAAAGATCGTGAAGACTTGACATGCAACAAGTGCGAAAGAAAATTTGAAAATAAATCAACTTTACTTAAGCATAAGAAAATATTCCACGAAGTTTTCAAAGATTATTTATGTGAAATTTGTGCGAAAAGATTTGAAAACAAAAAGAGTTTGCTCTTGCACATCAGGAGAGTCCACAAGTATACAGCAGATTTTGAAAGTGAAAAGGGCGAGAAATTCCATCTGAAAACAGTACACGAAGACCGCAAAGATGTCGCCTTCAAAGTCTACAAAGAATACGTATGTGAAAATTACGGAAAGAAATTGGGAAATAAGTCGAATTTACTCTTGCATATAAGAACTATCCACGGGGATCGCAAAGACTTTGCGTGCAACAATTGTGAGAAGGCATTTGGTCGCAAAGGGCATTTGTTACAGCACCAAAAGACAGTACACGAAGGTCGCAAGGATTATGCATGTGACAAATGCGAGAAAAAATTTACACGAAAACTGACCTTGCTCACCCACTTGAAGACAGTACACGAAGGTCGGAAAGATTTCGCATGTGGTGAGTGCGAGAAGAAATTTGCACAAAAGTCGAGTTTGCTTTACCATCAAACGACAGTACACGACGGTCGCAAAGATTACGTATGTGACAAGTGCGAAAAGAAATTTGGATATAAATGCTTTTTGCTCTACCACCAAAGAAAGGTACACGAGGGTCGCAGAAATTATGCATGCGATAAGTGCGAATGGAAATTCATATGTAAATCAGATTTGTTGAAGCACCAAAAAATAGTCCACGAAGGTTGCAAAGATTACGCGTGCGACAAGTGCGAGACGAAATTTGTGAGTAAAGCAGATTTTTTGAGGCACGAAACAACAGTACACGAGGGTCGCAAAGATTTCGCATGCGACAAGTGCGAAAAAAAATTTGGAAGAAAATCGACTTTGCTTATCCACCAGAAGGCAGTACACGATGGTCGCAAAGATTATGCATGCGACAAATGCGAAAAAAAATTTGGACAAAAATCAGTTTTGGTAAAGCACATAAAGACAGTTCATGAGGGTCGCAGAGATTTCGCATGCGATAATTGTGAAAAGAAATTTGGATATAAAGCGCATTTGCTCTACCACCAAAAAGCATTCCACGAAGGTCGTAAGAAACGTGGTTGAGACAAATGCGACAAATAGTGATAATTATTAATTGACAATTGTAAATATGTTGATAATTATATATACGTTTATCTATAAAATTTCAATAAAAATTGTGTCAACATGATTGTGCTCTAAGTGGAACTAATTTTAATTTCTATAAATGCTTATTAAATTTTTATTTATTTGGTTCCTACAGCTATTCATGCAACCATAAACGATAGTTTTTTTCACATCTTGTTTAGAGCTGTGACACGGTCAAACTTTTAGTTGATTACTGAACTTTTGATAAACCTCGCGTGATCATATACGACCTCCTATTGATCAAGCATGCACTAGTGGAAGATTTCGATGAACTTACTGACGGACTTAATTTAATTTAAACCAAAAAATGTTATCTGTATTTCTTCAAAGTTAATTGAAGCTCTAGTAATTGTTTTATCCTCATCTCTGTGCAAAGTTTTATATTGAAGCTCTTCGAAATGCGTGAGCGGTGAATGAAAATTTACGTGAAGGTGACACTTCTTCTAAAAATCTTAACTGAGAGAACGAACTAGAACGATGCAAATTTTACCGTGTTTTTAACTTTTTAATCTTCAGATGGTACTATTATTATATTCCAAATATCTCAGAAATTTTTCGGAAGGAAGAAATTGATTGGCTCCTAGTGGAGTGTGTGAGGACCGCAGCAAATCCATGGCGATTCATTAATTTTGTGATCAGCACCGGCTGCAGAAACAAACCCGGCGTAGATAAACGTAGATAATAAAAATGGTTGTTTTTGGTGAATTAAGGCATTTTGGGCCTATTTTCCACCTTTTTTGCACGTTTTTGGACACATATTGTTGTCGACATTGCGTTAAACTTTATGACACATCACAAAACTTTATCAGGCACATCTTTAGGAAGCTTTTCACATAGTTTTGGAAAAAAAAGTCTGGTTCGAACTCGATTAGATTTCTTGTTTTTATCAAGTGGCTTACGCTCTATAACCTCACAGGTTACTCCAATCACTTTAGAATGAATTTGTTCTGAAAATTTAGACAATTTCCAACAAAAAAGCTCTCGGGCACTTTTACTTTTGAATCATTCTACACTGATCCAGGAATTATTTGAATATTTGCGATTTTTCATGAATTTAAAAAAAAACGCTAAAATTGCCAACTTTGGGTCTCTGAAAAGTGTCATAGAAGACCCCAATTTTTCTTAAAATTTTTTGGAACAAATCTGACATTCGAAACAATAAGTTTTTCATATTCCCAGGAAAAAAATTTTTTTGGGACTTTTCTCTTTTTCCTAGCCTAATACAGTAATATACTAATTTTTAGATGTCGATTTGGTTTAGAATCGGTCATAATTAATAAAAACTTACTTGTTTATATTATTATGTTATCAGCGTTACCGAGGAAACAACAATCGATATACGTAAGCAGTAGTTTGTGAAATAACCGCTAGGCGGCAAGCTTACCAAAAGCTCCTTACTCATAAATAAACTATGGCTGAAATTTCTTAAGAAGAGAGGAGACTGACAACGGCCTTGATTTAAGTTTAATTTAAAAAATGTTTATTTTTTCCATAATCTCAAAATAATATCATCAATGTGAATAAATTCAAAACTAGCCACAGCAAGGCTAAAGCAAATATACATCAACAATTACGGCTAGTGGAAACATGGGCGCCTACATTGTCTACAAAAAATTTTGTACATTGATTTAATTCGTGCTGAGCACGCAAATGTATTACACCATCATAATAAAAACATATATAAAAACTAAAACTAACGGCCTAGCGTTATAAATGGCTTTAGGCGTAACTAATGATGGCCTTGCTACCGCTTTTGGTGAATCCTGCGGGGCTTCGCTTACATGTTCTGTTGCTTGTGCGCAATGTATACATATACTTACGTCGTAACTGTAGTTGTGTCAGTAGGAGTAGCAGTAAACTTTGAACCATAGCAAAATAGTTTAAAGTTAACCTTAATGACCCTTAACCCGATTGAAAATTAAGTAAAACAATAAAGTTGAGTGTGATTCTACTAAAAGTTCACAAGTTTTATTCATATAGCTATAAAAGATCAACAATTTTATTCATTACTGCAGTATATTATCGAGGCCAATAATCGATCTATACACACGTCATAAGTATGAAAATATTATAAATAGTATATTAAAAAAATTATACTACAGCGTCATTATTAATTACTTTTCTTAGTCCAATTGAAATGATATATGAGCAAGTTTCAAGACACACAACAGCTCAAGAATAGAAAACAGAAAACGAAGTAACAGAAATTTGCTTGTAAAACCTATTAATTTAACTCAAAAAAATTAATGAAAATATGGTTTCGTTAGGAAATGTTCTCAGCTTTCTCATGTTGCAGTCAGAACACACATAATATCTAAATATTGCATGTGGGTTGTACTTCTTTCAAAGGCCAATGCAAGATCGAACCAAACCATGTTATATCTAGGTGTACAAAGTACCCTCAAAAAGTTTGGAGCAAATCCATGAGGCGCAGGTGGGGCGGTTTCCTTGTTTAAGTAGTACGCAAAATCTGAAATCACCACAACTTCAGTGTACAAAGCTGTAATGATATTTGATATCAGGTAAGACACAATCGTTTTGGCACAATGTTTATTGAAATTTCGTACTTGAACAAGTGTGTAAGTGTTTACAATCGTCAAATATCATTTGTTTTTCGAATTTGTGGCTATAAAAATTTTTTGCAATTTTCGTGTCCTGTCCTTTAATGCTTTAACAAATCCGATTAACTTCTCAAATGCTATTCGTTTTTGTCCTGTGCTTGATCTTTGCGAGCTTCATGGACTGACTTTAGGTGAGAGAGCAAGCCCCATTTATGTGCAAAATTCTTCTTGCACTTGTTACACAAATGATCTTTCCGACCCTCATGGACTGTCTTTTGGTGTCTGGTCAATTTCGATTTTTCTCCAAATTTCTTTTCACACGTATCGCATGTGAAATCTTTGCGACCTTCGTGTACTATCCTCTTGTGTCTAATCAAGATACGTTCTTCCGTGAATTTCTTCTCACACTTGTCGCACCCATAATCTTTGCGACCTTCGTGTACAATCATTTTGTGGATGATTAATTTCCCTTTTACTCCAAATTTCTTATCGCAAACATCGCACGTGTGATCTTTACGACCTTCGTGTACTATCTTTTGGTGAGAGGACAAATGCGATTTGTGTCCAAATTTCTTTTCACACGTGTTGCACGTGAAATCTTTACGACCTTCGTGGACTGTTTTTTGGTGGATGAGCATCTCCCTTTTTGTTCCAAATTTCTTTTCGCACTTGTCGCATTCGTGATCTTTCCGACCTTCATGGACTGCTTTATGGTGCATTATCAAATTGCTTTGAGTCCCAAATTTCTTTTCGCATTGGTCACATGCAAAATCTTTAAGACCTTCATGAATTGTTTTTTGGTGTCTCAGCAAACTCTCTTTCTGTCCAAATTTTTTCTCGCATTTCTCGCATTGAAAATCTTTACGATCTTCGTGGACTGCCTTGCGGTGAGTGAGCAAATGTGACATTTGTCCAAATTTCTTCTCACAATTGTTGCACGCGTAATCTTTGCGACCTTCATGGACTGTTTTTTGGTGTCTTGACAAGTCTGATTTACATGCAAATTTCTTTTCACACGTGTTGCATGTGGAATCTTTACGACCTTCGTGTATTGTCTGTTGGTGGATGAGCATATCCCTTTTTGCTCCAAATTTCTTCTCGCACTTGTCGCATCGGTAATCTTTTCGACCTTCGTGGACTGCTATTTGGTGCTTGAGCAAATTGGGTTTTTGTCCAAATTTCTTCTCACAATTGTCGCACGCGTAATCTTTACGACTTTCGTGGACTGTTTTTTGGTGGACAAGTAAATGCTCTTTACGTCCAAATCTCTTCTCGCACTTGTCGCATTGAAAATCTTTACGATCTTCGTGGACTACCTTGCGGTGAGTGAGCAAATGTGATATTTGTCCAAATTTCTTCTCACAATTGTTGCACGCGTAATCTTTTTTACCTTCATGGACTGTTTTTTGGTGTCTTGACAAATCTGATTTACATGCAAATTTCTTTTCGCATTTGTCGCATGCGAAAATTTTGCGACCTTTGTGTACTATTTTTTTATGCAAAAGCAAATTTGATTTTTGTTCAAATGTTTTTTCACACTTGTCGCATGGGTAATCTTTATGACCTTTTTTTTGAGTCTTCAGGTGAAATGATAAATGTGATTTTTTCCTAAATTTCTTCTCGCACTTGTTGCTTGTTGCGAAATCTTCGCGATCCTCATGCGCTTTCGTGATGTGCAAGAACAAACTCCTTTTGTTTTCAAATCTCTTCGCACAAATTTCACATAAGTAATTCTTGAATACTTCGTGGAATATTTTTTTGTGCTTAAGTAAATTTGATTTATTTTCAAATTTCCTCTCGCACTTGTTGCACGAGTAATCTTCGCGATCTTTATGTACCAGTTTTTGGTGAGTAAACAAACTTGATTTCTTTACAAATTTCTTATCGCACTTGTCGCATGAAAAATCTTTGCGGTTTTTGTGTACTGATATTTGGTGTCTACTCATATGACTTCGGAACTCGAATTTCTCGTCACACTTGTCACACGCGTAATTTTTCCGATTATTGTGAATTGTGTCTTGGTGTGTTATCATGTTTGATTCTAGTGTAAATGCGTCCTGGCAAGTATCACAAATGAATTGTTTGTTGTCTAAAAAAACAATTTCATGTTCACTTAAATTATCCTTTGATATAACTTTTTCGATTTTCTCCTCACTTTTGTACATTTTGGTATATGAATTAGACCATGGATCTTTCTATTTAGTACCACCGAAATTGAACTAGTAAAAGGTATCTTGGGACTATGACTTGTTTCATCAAGAAAGACAACATTCAAACTATTTTGTTTTTACTTCAAACATGACCAGCGTTTCTAGAGATAGGTCTACAATATAGGTTTGTAATTTATTTACAATTAAATTATCGATTCAACTGTGTGTACATAATCTTTACAATATTAGAAAGAATTTTAACTTGACGCCAATTTTTTGTCCTTCTAAAACCAAATACTTCAAAAAAATTCCTGCAGACAACATCAAGTTCCCTTAAAAAACATTGAGTAAATAGATATTGTGTAAAATAATATTGTGTAAAATAAAATATTTTGATATTCATTCCAAAATTTGCCGCCCTCGCGCCATGACGCGATTTTCATGCTGCATAACCCGCCGCCACTCGTTTTCATCAAGGTAAACTACTTTTTCCGTGAGATCGCAGTGGATATTAAAAAGTACCATCCCTACGTAAACTTCCATTTGCCGCTAAGTGGAGGCAGTTGATTTTTGAAAATTCGGAAAATTAGATTGGAAGAGACATTGAAATAAGATTTTGGGTTACAATCTTGAGAACTTTACATTATGATCATGATAAGACTTAATTAAGACACCTTCCAGTAATTTTGAAGAATGTAGAAAACATTTTTGGGTTTTAGTTAAAAACTTTTATATAATTATTATACATAAATATTTACAATCGTCAGAATAAAATGAATGAAATTCACAATATTATCTGAGAAACTATACGTAGAATGGAACTACAATTAGTTCAAGCTATTGATATTAACAATAAGTTAATAACAAAAACTTAATTATTATTTGATTATCGATGCCCATATTTGCGATTATGAGAAAAAACTGTTGATTTTTGTTTGAAAAGTTGTTTTATAATGTAAAAACATTAGTTTCAATAAAAATACTGAACTCGATTCAAAATATTCCGAGATTTAGAATATTCGAAGAAATTTTAAAAGTGATACTGATGTAAGTATGACATTCACGAATGTACTTTTTTCGAATTTTTATTAAGCAAGTTTTTTCACTATCCGAAATCATGAAATTTTATGTAAACAACTCGTTGATGATCTTTCAAATTGATTCTCATGTCGTGCTTCTTATCACCGATTCACACGAAAAAACTTTGTCCTTGTGAGCAATCAAATGTTGGGAATAAAATTATGTCTTCATGCAAAAATTTTATCACATTCGTTACAAACGTAATCTTGACGAAATTCAAGGATTGTCCAATAGGTAGGTGTCTGTCAATCCAACGAATTTTTTTCGATGTCAACTTAAATTCGATGTAGTCTCATAATTATTTTCAGACTTATTTAACCCGTCATCTTTACTAACTTCGTGTATTTTTTTTGGAGTCTGATGCCATTTCATTGCTGACCAAATGTCTATACGTCATCTTTGCGACAGTCGTGTATTGCCCTTTGGTGCCTGAACAAGTTCGATTTGAATCCAAATCTTTTTGCGCATTTGTCGCACGCATAATCTTTTCGACCATCGTGTACAGCCTTTTGGTGTAATAGCAAATGTGCTTTTTGTCCGAATTTCTTCTCGCATTTGTCGCATGCATAATTTTTGAAACCATCGTGAAAGGTATTTTGGTGTCTGATCAAGTATGACCTTATTCCAAATTTCATTTCACACTTGTCGCATGAAAAATCCTTGGGACCTTCGTGCACTGTCTGTTGATGCACAAGCAAAAGCGATTTTCGTCTAAACGTTTTCTCGCATCTGTTGCACGTGTAATCTTTGCGTCCCTGATGAACTTCCTTCTGGTGGATAAGCAAAGTCTGTTTAAATCCGAATTTCTTCTTGCAATTGTCGCATGCGTAGTCTTTCCTACCTTCGTGGACCGTTTTTTGGTGTCTATTCAATTGGCTTTTATCCACAAATTTCTTTTCGCACATGGGACATGCAAAATCTTTGCGACCCTCGTGTACTGTCTTTCGGTGGGTAAGAAAATTTCCTTTTTGTGTAAATTTCTTCTCGCACTTGTCACATGCGTAGTCCTTGCGACCCTCGTGGACTGTTTTTTGGTGCAACAGTAATTGCCGTTTATATCCAAATTTCTTTGCACACTTGTCGCATACGTAATCTTTTCGACCTTCGTGGACTATTTTTTGGTGTTGTATCAAAGTGCCTCTTTCTCCAAATTTTTTCAGGCACTTGTCGCACGAGTAATCTTTGCGATTTTCATGTACTATCTTTTGATGTTTCAACGAATCTGCTTTGGTTCCAAATTTCCTCTCGCACACGTCGCACGCAAAATCTTTGCGGCCTTCGTGGACTATTTTGATGTGCTTGAACAAACTCGATTTTTGTCCAAATTTCTGTTCGCACTTGTCGCATGCAAAATCTTTGTGACCATCGTGTACCGTCTTTATGTGTAAAAGTACACTATGTTTATTGTCAAATCTTTTTGCACAATTATCACAAAAGTAATTTTTCAAAATTGAGTGAAATATTTTTTCGTGCTTGAGTAAAGTTGATTTATTTTCAAATTTCCTCTCGCACTTGTTGCATACATTATCTTCGCGATCTTTGTGCATTAATTTTTGGTGTGTTAACAAAGTCGATTGTTTCAAAAATTTTTTCTCGCACTTGTCACAAGCGAAATATTTTTTTTCATTGTGCATTGTTTCTCGGTGTATTATCATGTTTGATTCTGAAGTAAATGTCTCCTGACAAATATCACAAATATATTTTTTTTCGTGTAGAACAACAATGTCGTGCTCACGTGAATGATCTTGACAGCTAACTTCCTCGGATTTCTCCTCACTTTTATCCATTTTGATGTCTAAATTAAACTATGGATTCTTCTATGTAGTACAACAAATAAGTTAAATTTATCTTTTGGTATTCAGACTTATTTCATCGGAAAAGACAACATTCAAACTAATTTGTTTTTACTACAAACATGATTAGTATTCTACAAACGTTGTCAAAATTGTTTATGATTTCATTGTGTATAATTAAATTACCGACTTATCTGTAGTCTTTATTACAATATTCTTTTTACTAGGTACATTTATGTAATAATACAAAATTTCCAAATTTATTACAAAATTTGCTGACGCTGTTCGTTGCCGCCCCAAGCTATGGCGGAGTTAACGTACTCCATAACCCCCCACCAGAAATAATATCCTTTGTTTGTGGAACATCTTTACGTCATTTGGACATTTTATATTCTGTTAAAGTCAAGTAAAATTCGAGATGGATTGATTTCACAAATTTGTTGCATTTATTGATATTGATATGATATCTAAATTCCAAACCAATTATGAGAAGTTGAGTTCAATGATGTGGACCCAACTTTTGTGTCGTATTATTTGTTAGTTGTTGTTAAATTTTTATCGTTTTTGCGACAAAATGCTGAAACTTTAAAAGATTCTCATTTCGTATCAAATTAAACTCTTCATACTCTGAAATTGAATGTAATTTTAAATGAACAAAAATTTTACATGAAAGTATAATGTGATTATAAATTTGTCTTTGTAAAGTAGTTCCAAATATAATTAATAAACTGATTGCGTCACAGCTTCACTATCAAAAAGAAATTGAAATACATTATAAACCATCAGTCAATTCCAACATCGAATATAAAATACACTTAGACGGACAGCATATTAACTAACAGTCAACTCAACTTCTTACTTTGTATGTTAACGATTCTCTACACAATTATGTCGAATCTCGCTTAATGTCATGCTCTCAATTTGGCGAGTATTATTATTAAGGTGTTCACGCCAAGTCCCAAAATTTTGCCTCGCCAAAGTGTAATCTACGCAAAAAATACGTCTCCGGAAAGGCGTATTGATGAAAAATGTGATATCGCGAAAGTTACACTTTGGCGAGGCATGATTTACACGCGCCACGGCAGTGCACTGGTCATCCAGACACGATAACGACGTTATTGTCCCTTTTCTTTTTCAAAATATGTGGCATTTCACGTCAACTCTCCCAGTGCCGCGCGGCCCGGCAAAATTAGGTCAAATCACTAAATTTGTAAATCACTGTAAAAGTACTAAAATGTTACTTTTTCCTTAATCGGCGTGAGATTGTCGTGGCGATGATGAAGAAAGGTCGATGTTTTTTTTTTCTATTTTCGTTCGTTGTTGTCCATTGTCGCGCTATCGGAGAAAAAGATTCGGAAGATTAATCGATTTCAGAGCGAAAAACTCCGCCTCCAAAAAAAAGAGCGACATTGTATGGGCCAGAGATTGTTTGTCCATATATGACTCATCATTAAATTGGTTACCGCGATGATTTCGTGTCTTTTTCCCTTTTTCTTTATGGTTGCATATAACTGATTGGTTTGACGAAATTACGTTTTTATTTTAGGATTGTTTCATTGAATGCAAAATGCATTTGAGAAATTTGAAATCTCTCGATATATATCTCTAAATGTGTATTGAAATTATGTAATCGTTAAAATTTCGCCCACAAAGTAATACACATCTTGATAAAAAACTTGGTATGTCTCGTCTTAGTACATATAATATAATCTTTGATCCAACATCGCGATTCATACACGATATAATCTACGAAGCCATCCCAGAGTTGATGTCTTACTTTACAGCCCCATTGACTGCAGCATTTACGATTTGTATACCCACGTACTCGTAGCGGGACAAAAAAAAATGTTAAAAGTCAATAGTCCGAAATATAGTTATTGGAGCAGTATGCACACGGTAGTGTCCCGTCGGCACGATTAGCTTATATGTATTATAGCGATCGTATAGTACGCACACACAAACTTCTGTACATGATCCGCGTGTGTAACAAGTCCGCGCGACAAAGGATCGACGTGTACCTTTATATTTATAATGCGCGAGGTTCTCATTACATCGCAAGACGCGACAAACATGCCGATGATTCTCTCTGTATCCTCCTTTTCAGTGTGTACATACTTTTGTTGGTGGAAAGAGAGAGAAACAGAGAGCGAGTAACACTGGTAACGAAAATAACTTTAGTCTACATCCTCGTACACGCTGCCGATATTATGTAGATTTCTAATATACAGAATAATGATTTGTGAAAGTTAAATTATAATAAACCAAGTGCCTTTATATTTATCAATCTTATCCATTTTGATCGCGTGATTGGCATTCGCTCAATCATCGCCACCTGGCGTTTCACGCAGTAACAGCGTAAGCAACGGCAAATATTATCAACGCACATTAAAAGGATACGTGAAAAGTAATATTGAAAAAATATTCATTTATTTGAGCATCGTTGTATTAAACATTATCGTTAGATTTCATAAAAGAATCGTAAGATCTTTTAGAAAATAAACTGCTACGAAAATGACAGGACTACAATGAGTTCACCCATTTTAGAAAATTTGCGTATATATACTCAGTGGCGTGCTCGAATAATTGCCGCCCCACACGAACTATTATTTGACATCCAATTAAAGAAGTTGATTTCTGAAAACTCGTAAAATTAAAGTCGAGGCTTTGATATAAGATTGTGAATTTATGTTTATATTTATGAATTTATATTTATGAATTTAAAAGGTTGGAAATACTTGCTGATTCAAATCAAATTATTAAATGGCTTCCACGTTGGTTTTTTTAGTATAAATATTTTTATTTTCGACCATGGCTATCTTGGTAGCCCATAAACGTCATTTCATGACGTTTATAAAAGGTCCAATAGTCAACCAGACCAAAAAAGGAAATCAAAAAAAGGTAAAATGATAGTTGATGGCATGAAGTTCAAATAAAATACAATCGTATACTAGCATGATTTTTATTCAAACATATCTCGATAGGTATATATATTTACAATTGTCAAGAATTGAAAATCAGCACTTTTCATTATTTCAATGACGAAATGCACTCTATTCTGTCAAGGGCTATTACTAATAAGCTTGAGACATTCGTATAATTTTCTGAACTTAATCCAAAATAATTTAAGAGTCAATATATTCTTGAATTTACTACTCGACACTTCCCACGGAGAGTAACACGTTTTCATTTAAATTAATACACAAACGTGTTACTCTTCATGGGGAGTGTCGTATTGGTACTCACTACGTAGAATACCTCATATTTTTCGATAAGTTTGAAATTTATGTTTTCACACATTTGTCGCGAGCAAAATCTTAATCATCTTTTTGTGTCGTCCTTTGGTGCATAAACAAGTTCGACTTTAATCAAAATTTTTTATCAAACTCGTCGCATTCGAAATCTTTGCGGCCTTCGTGTACCGTCTTTTGATGGCGGAGAAAACTTGATTTCTGTCTAAATATCTTCTCGCAATTTCTGCGATCCTCATGTACTGTCATGGGTGAGCAAATTACATTTATGTGCAAATTTCCGATCGCACTTGTCGCACGCGTAATCTCTGCGACCTCCGTGAATGACTGTTTGGTGTCTTCTTAAATTGTGTTGAAGCCCAAATTTTTTCTCACACTTATTACATTCGAAGTCTTTGTGACCTTCGTGCACTATTTTTTGGTGGAAGATTAAATGCTGTAACATTCCAAATTTCTTCTTGCACTTGTCGCACGTGTAATCTTTTCGACCTTCGTGTACTAGCCTTAGGTGCTTGAACAAATCTGATTTTTGTCCGAATTTTTTGTCGCAATTATCGCATGTATAATCTTTGCGACCCTCGTGGACTGTCTTTTGGTGGTAAAGCAAACTCGGTTTTTGTGTAAATGTTTTCTCACACCTGTCACATGCAAAATCTTGGCGACCTTCGTGGACTGTGTTTTTATGCCTAATCAATTTATACTTGACTCCAAATTTCTTGTCACACTTGTCGCATGTGTAATCCTTGCGACCTTCGTGTACTGTTTTTTGGTGGATGAGTAAACTCGGTTTTTGTGTAAATTTCTTCTCGCACTTGTCGCAAGCAAAATCTTTGCGACCTTCATGAACTGACCTTCGATGGGAAAGCAAATGTGACATTTGTCCAAACTTCTTCTCGCATTTGTCGCATGCGAAATATTTGCGATATTCGTGAACTGTATTTTGGTGTCTGAGAAAATGCGAATTTCGTCCAAATTTTTTCTCGCATTTTTGACAGGCAAAAACTTTTCGACCTTCATGGACTGTTTTTTGGTGGATGAACAAATGCGGTTCATATCCAAATTTCTTCTCACACTGATCATATGCGAAATCTTTACGATGCTCTTGGACTGCCACCGTGTGCATGAACAAATGGGATTTTTTTCCAAATTTGTTTTCCGATTTGTCGTATATGTGATCTTTGAGACTCTCATGTTCTGTCTTGACATGTTTGAGCAAACTCCGTTTATTACCAAATCTCTTCGCGCACTTTTCACATAAGTAATCTTTAAAAACTTCATGGAATATTTTTTTGTGCTTGAGTAAACTTGATTTATTTTCAAATTTTCTCTTGCAATTTTTACATGAGTAATCTTCGCGATCTTTGTGTACTAATTTTTGGTGCGTAAACAAACTCGATTTTTCAACAAATTTCTTTTTACACTGATTACATGCAAAATCTGTGCGGCTTTTGTGTTCTGATATTTGGTGTCTACTCAAATTACTTCGGAATTTAAATTTCTTTTCACACTTGTCGCACGAGTAATTTTTTTTATCGTTGGGACTTGTGTCTCGTTGAGTTATCATGCTCGATTCTAGTGTAAATGCTGCCTGGCAAATGTCACTAACGTATTGTTTTTCATCTGAAACAACAATGTCATGTTCACTTAAATTATTTCCCGAGACAACATCAGCAGATTTCTTTTCACTTTCATACATTTTGGTACGTAAATGAAACGACGGATCTTTCTATGTAGTGTTTCATTTGGAAAGACAACATTCAAACTAATTTGATTTTACTGTAAACACGATCAGTGTGTCGAGGAACTGTGTCAAAGTCGTTTCTAATCATATTATTTACAATCAAGTTTCCGATTCATCTGTTTATACATTGCCTTCCAAATTTGAACCAGTAATAATTTGAGTTAAAGCGATATAGAAGAGAATTTATTTTTAAGTTTTATGTCACTTTTCCAAAGCGTTTGGATCTGTAAGAATTAAAGTTATGTTGGAATTTTACATTTAAAAATAACAAAACATGTAGTTATCAAATCTTACTGAATTTTTTCGTGGAAATGGCGAAAGTTGAAAGTGTATCAAATCGGGTTACTCGTCAACTGTCTCCTAATCAATTTCAATAAACGACTCGTCCCCAGGCCCCTTTTTAATACCCTGAAATCAATCAAGACGTTTATAAAAAGTTCAGTGGTCAACTACTGACTCTCGTAAGGGTGAGCAAATTACGTTTATAAACACTTTTTAGATCGCATTTTTCTCATAGGTAATCGTTGCGACCTTCGTAAACCATTTGTTGATGTCTTCTCAAATTTTTTTTATCCCCAAATTTCATCTCACATTTATCGCATGCAACATCTTTGCGACCTTCGTGTACTGGTGCTGAATCATAATCCATTTTTTTCCAAATATCTTCTCGCACTTGTCGAACTTGTAATCTTTGAGAGCTTCGTGTCCGATTCGTGTAGCGATTTTGCCCAATTTGGTCAATGCGCATGCGCGAGCCTTATAAACCGGAAATGGAATATTTTGAATCTGAAAAATTGTGTTCTTTCGCCATAACTTTGTCAATTTCCATCCAATCTGCACGAAATTTAGCCTGAATACGAACAACTACACTAGAAATCTATGACATATGCTATGCAGGGATTTAGCCGCCAGTAGCAAGTACAACAATTTAAAAAACCTTCAATTTCCGCCTAAAAATATTGCGATTTTGCCTAATTTGGTCAATCTGCATGCGCGGTCTAAATTTACCAGAAATTGACTATTTCAAGTTTGGAGAATTTTTTCTTTCGTCATTACTTTGCCACTTTCTATCCGTCTAACAATTATTATCCGATACAACATTTTCAAAAATAAATTCCAGCGTATTAATATATTACCTTATTCGCTTTATTCCAGCCACTATAATTAAACGTACTCTAGTACTAATTCTTTGTGAATGAAAAATTACATTTATGTACAAATTGACCTGTGTATGTTAACGTTTTACATCATTTCAGAATACAAAAACTTTATTATGGCACTGAGATAATCTTGGCCATAGCTCACGCGAGCAAATGTTCTTTTTTCAGGCTCTCTTAAACGGCCTTGTTCTGATTTTCCGTCAAAATCTAAATTTTTTTCGATACACTTTAATTGAAACACTACTTTTACACGTTTATTTCAAAGCTAGCTGCATAAATAATAGTAATTTTCGATACAAGTGCCATAAGTAGCACTTTATGGCTCGTGTATCGAACGCTATTTTATAGTATTAGTGACATAAATCCGCCATGATACTGATTAAATGATATCGCCCGAGCGTAGCGAGGGCGATATTGATGACGAAGAAACGTGGGGCTGAATGAGGGTGTAGGGCGTCAGTACGGGTTCAGGGCGGCAGCCCTGGTCGGGGTGCAGGGGGGGGGCGGAGCCCCCCCGCTATAAAAAATGCAATTCATAGTTTTTTTTATTAAAAACTTTAAAATATATAAAATAAGTTTATTTTTTGACAACTGCGTATACAACGGGCGGGCATAGAAAACATTATTTACGCGCCATCTACCAGAAATAAAAGATATGAGTGCTGCCGCTCGGACAGTTCAAAGCGCGATCATTTGTTTTTTTACGTCGGCAGTATTTATCCGCAAGAATTTGTTAAACAGTTAAAGTGAGGTTATTAATAATTGTCGTAACATGATTTCGAGTGATGATTCTGGTGATGAGGGTTACGAAATCGTATCAAAGGAAATACGAGAAATTGCCAAAAATGTTACTTTTAATTTGTTACCGGACGTTTCAAAACGACTCTACACTAAAGCGTATAACAAATTCAAGACATGGCGAAGAGAACATGGATCAAATTCGTTTTGTCAAGATGTCTTATTAGCATACTTTGATTATTTGTCTAATGACTATGCTCCTTCTAGTCTATGGTCGCATTATTCAATGCTAAAAGCCACTATAAATACTTTTGATCAAGTAAATATAGGAAATTATGCGAGATTAACTTATTATTTAAAAAGAAAATCTGATGGATACGTCCCAAAAAAATCAGAAACTTTTACCACAGAGCAAGTGACTAAATTTTTAAATGAAGCACCAGATATTAAATTTTTAAGTACAAAGGTATATATATTTGTGTACTCAGTTGTTTATTTATTGTTTTTTTATTAATTTATTTTAATTTACAATATTTATCAGGTAGCTGTTATCTTTGGGTTTTCTGGCGCTATGAGGAGAGAAGAGTTCACTAAAATGGTAATAAGTGACATTACAGTAGCAAATGATTATCTTTTAGTCAGAGTACCTATAACAAAAAATAAGGTACGCAGATCCTTTACTGTGGGCCATGATTTGTATCCTATTTGCAAGAAATATATTGATGCTAGACCTAAACCATGCAAATGTGATAGATTCTTTTTAAAGTATACAGATGGGGTAATGTCTCAACAGCCAATAGGTATCAACTCGTTTGGTAAGATACCAAAAAAAGTGGCCAATTATTTAAATTTACCCAATGCTGAGTTATATACTGGTCACAGCTTTAGAAGAACATCAGCAACTATTTTGGCTGATGCTGGAGGTGATACATCTGTACTGATGCGCCATGGTGGATGGAAATCTGCAAAAGTAGCTCAAAGCTATGTTGCAGAATCCTTACAGAATAAAAAAAAAATATGCGAACAACTTACTACCTTACCTATGCCACCGAAGAGCGTGGCATAAGTGCGGATTTATGTCACTGAATGCTATAAATTTATATTAAATAGTCTCGGCCTTAACTATATAGATCGTCCAATAGTGAAAAAAAAATGTAGCTGATGTTGCTGAAATAGTTCTCGTGAAACCTTACGACAAGTAGCTTTAGTTACGGAAAAAGAAATAAACAGAAAAAAATGAAAGTGAAAGTATAAAAAAAAAGTCATTTTTCCTTGTCATGTGAAACGAACCCCGGATCCGTAAATCTCCATTTGAACACCGATTGCAAAAATTCTTACCCACGTTAAAATTGGTCACAGAGACAATGAGGTTAGTGCAAAATGAATAATTCGACCCGTTGGGAGAAAAACTTAGATCTCAGTGAACAAAAAAAAGAGGCCGAGGCTGCAAGTAATAAAGATCTCGTGAGTGAATTAAAAGTCAAAATTTCCGCCGCCAAATCAGAGATAAGAGTGTTAGATCAATTGAACATAGAGCACAACTTTGGAGAACATAGAGGACAAAAGAAAATTTGGCTGAATAGCACCATCGAAGAGGAAAGTGAGAAAGAGGGTGAGTCCACATTCATCAACGTAGAAGATTTTTCGGGAGCACCAACCGCACAAAGCACACCGCATCCAACCAAGGTAACGATCAGGCCAAGTAAGCTAAACGATAAGCTGCAAGATAAGCAAGCCACACCGGAACCCAAGGTAGTACAAGCATTTATTAATCAATTAGATAAAGAAGAATTAGACGAAGTAAATCTCACACCAGCAGAATTATACGAATCACTACTAAATAATACAACTGTTAAAAATCAAGAGCCTGGGTTTATCGAAAACTTATACGATAAATTCAAAATCTTTGTCAAAAACCCGCTCCAGCTTCTCAATCAAGTAGCGAAAGAACCCGAAGAGGAAGTATCAACAGAGAACGGTACACCAAAAGAGCACGACAACGAGTTAAAAACGCAACAAAAGGACGAGACTCAGGAAAAGCAGCAACCTCTAAGCAGCACCATGGGTACGGAAGATAACAAAAACAGCGCTATAAAAAAGGAGGAGCAAACTAAAGCAGCATTCAACGCCACGGTGGGTGAGTCGCTATCCTCACTATTTAAAAACCTACTCAGTGGTATTGCAGTATTCAACGGAGAGTCAAAACGAAATACGACACGGCTTATCAAGGACTTAAAACTAGCTAAGCTATCCATCTTGCCCTGCCAGGAAAGTGAATTTGTCAGAAGATTGAAGCCAAAACTCGTTGGCCCGAAGACAGATAACATCGACTTAACAGATTACAGTACCATTGATTCTTTATGCAATTTTCTAGATAAGACATTTGGATTTAACAAAACTCAAATTGCACTAATTACAGAACTTGCTCAATTCCATCAAAGAGAAGGTGAAACAATCTACGAATACTACAGCAGGCTAAAAGATCTCAGCGAGGAACTCGAAGCAGCTCAGAGGCGTAACAAGCCGGAGCACATATTCTTCTCGCAAAACATACAAAATTTATGTCTAAATGCTTTTACAGAGGGGCTTATCGAAAAGATAAGAATTCGGATGCCGAAAGTCGGTTGTATGACAGAAGCATACAACGAAGCTGCCCAAATAGAGCTAGAAGTCAATAATCAAAGAGATAGGAGAGAGGGCGGCCAGATATCAGTGTCGTGCGCATTATGCGGTAAGACATCTCATAAAATAACCGAATGCGATTTCTTTTTAGCAATTAAAGGGAAGACACAGGAGTCAACAACAAACGGATGTTCAGGCTGCGGAGATCGTGCTCACACGATTAGCAACTGTAAGGAAATGTATTTGAGCAACCAGACGTGCTCCCGCTGCAATACAGGAGGCCATGTGGCGGCCACTTGCAACGCTCAAATCGCAAAAGACACCAACGAGCCGGAGGTAATTGAGATTGCAGCCATGGGACACCCCATGAACGTAATCTGTCAAATATGCTCGACGAGAGGGCATACCGCCCGCAGCTGTCAGTTCCTTAATAATTGGCAGCCGAGTATCCACCCAGCGCAACTCGACAGAGGTAACATGTTTAATAATTACGATAACGGTCAGTCTTATCGAAACAGCCGCAGCTACAACGAGAACAACGGTAGAGGCTGGAACCACAATGGCAACAACGGCAACGGGTATGGAGGGCGACAAAACATTGTATGCTATAATTGCCGTAAACGCGGCCACATGGCACGCGACTGTTATTCAAAAAACGGGCAACGTCTCGGGGACGGGCGAACAGAGACGGATGCACAACGCCCGAATACAGCGAACGACCAGCAGAACTCCCAGTAGTTATCATGAATATCTCACCTAAAAATTCTCCAACAGTCATAGTAAGCAGCGAAGAATTCAAAAACAATAGCAGTTTCATGTTGGACACAGGAGCCAAAGTAAGCGTAATCAAGATAACGAAAATATCAGATAGTGCAGCAATAGACACCAAAAAGAAGATACTGCTGAAGGGCATAACAGACGAGATCATCCCGTCGCTCGGCGCGATATACGCACGCATCAACAACATACGCCGATAACGCTGCACTTGGTGAGTGGAGACTTCCCTATATTACAAGACGGTATCATTGGTAATGAATTTTTCATGCAAAATAAGGGAGATATTAGTTACCGAACAAAAAGTTTAAAATTGAACGATCAAACCATAAAATTCGAGGCAATAGATATCAATAATTACGATAGATCAACTCCTCCTCAAAGAAGCGAGCAAAAAACGTCGGGGATTTTTGCATTTAATGATAGTATCGAATTTGATAACAAAGAGCAATGTCAAATTATTGACGGATTGATAAAAGGCACAAATAGCCTAGTAGACTTCGAAAAAGAAAACGCGATTAAATTGCAGATAGCTACGAAAATTGATGATAGCATTGAAATTAACGACGAAGAGCAATGTAAAATTATTGATGGATTATTAAATGGTACAAATAGCTTACTGAATTTTGATAAAGAAACATTTGAAAATGATGAAATAAAAACGGCAGGCAAAGTAGATTCAAGAGAGAGCCTATACGAAATAGAAGCACGTAATGTGCCGAGCAATATATGTGAGATAACCGCGATTGACGATAACGAAACATCGTGCGTGTACGAACGGCTACTGTGTGTAGAACAAGCGTACGACGACATATTTTTAGATGAAGACGAGGGTACTACATTGAATAACTATAGCGATCGCGCGGATAAGCTTTTAAACATTTTGAAAGAGAATAACGGATTAACGCATGAAACGGAGGTAACTGATCTGATCGTTGAATATCAGGATATTTTTCATTTGAAAGGAGAAGTTTTAAGTACGACCGACATTATTGAGCATGAAATCCATACCACTGATAACGTTCCTGTAAACGCCAAGCCCTACAGATTCCCACAAGCGATACAGATTTCGCCAGCAGGGAGATCCCACGTTTCCGCATGACACACAGGACCCGCAAAATTAGAAGCAGGGAGGTGAAGACACATCAGCCCGGCTAAATCGTAGCCAACCCACTCCAAGTCGGGATCCACCTCGAGATACAGCAAGACCTGCATGATGGCCTGGCGCAGCGTTTCACAGCGAATCTAAGGGAGAAGAAAATAAAAACCCAGCACTCTTAATAGAAAAATGTAAACACACATAGACTAGCTTAAGAAATTGTAAAACTGGCTTACCTGCAGGGCGTCCATGGTAAAACTAATATCATACGCCTTAGCGCACTTGTATTTATACCATAAGATAACCATGTAGTAGTACTATCAAATGTCGCGCTACCTTGTAAGATACCTTGTAGCTCTATACAGAAGCGAGATAGATCCCAGGTGTGATCTAGACTTTTTTTAGGTAGGGAGGTTTGTCATGTCCGAAATTCACGACAACGACGAAATTACGCATCGCCGTGATTTTCCGACATGACGACTCTCACGATTACACGGAAGCCATATAAACATAGTTGACATAGCCATAAACGTATTTCGCAAGCAACCGCGATACCGGGCCGCGCGTGTAGAGTCACGGGTTGAACTACAAATACCCACGACCTCGGGTAATGTCATAAAACCCGATATAAAAACCGAGGAGTCAACGATAGACTCTCTCTCGTTATCGCACTCGCGCTAGCCCCGGGTCTTTAGTCTCCGATCGCCTCGCGGTAGTTTAGTTTAATTCTAACTAATTTTGATTGTACAGCGTCTCGCAACGCTACAGCGTAAGCCCCTTTAAGTTTCCTATATGTAAAAGATCTTTGTAAAATAAAACATTCTGTTCCAAGCTCTAGCCCTCTGTGACCTTACTCTTTCTCCCCCCCCCCCCCCCCCCCCCNCCCCCCCCCCCCCCCCCCTAGTGTGCGAGCCCGGACATAACATCCTCATGTCAGATACATTTCGTATAATTCGAAGAGAACAATTCCAATTGTATCAGCTACATTTCGTCAAACAGTTCAATTAGTAACCTGCCTTAGTAAATTTCAAGAATTTCATGAAAGATCTGTATGATATTCAAACTGGAAATTTATCTGCGCAATCTAATTAATGCTCTTGCAATTATATAAAACTGCACAATAGTATTTACATGAAACCAAAACACTTTGATTCTTGTATGAATTGCATACCGGTGAAACTATTGAATTTCATGAGAAAAAATCGAGGAGTTTTGAATGAAAACTTCCGAAGATTTGCATGCCATCGTGAGCTGTCAAGATGACATCGTACCTGCAGATATTTTTTTTACATGTCTTTCTAAATTATTATGTTATAAAAGCATTTTATACTTAAAATATATTTGATATCAATAGATAAAGATTAATTATAAAGTTACATCATTTTCTTAATGTTAGTAATCATTATTATGTAATTAAACATTATCATACATATAGCTTCATTATGTTGCAAAATTTTTTTATACTTATCATATTTTAATGATCTTTAACATGTAACGATTGAGTACAAAAATTGTTGCATCCAACTAATATTCTATATTCTGCATTCAAAGACGTGAAATATTATTCAAGTCTTTCGAATATTTAGAAAAAGTCGCAGATTATTCAAAAAAGTATTTGAGAAATAAAATTTGTATGTACAAAAAAAGATTAACCGAGACCAGAGCATTATGAAAAATACCCTACTAAATCTTCATAAACACAATCGAGATATTCCATTAGATCTTCGGTATTGCACTTTTTTTTACCATCGTTTTTTTCAGTCTCGGATTTAACTTCCCTGAAAATCAAATATGATTTCTCATCTTATGCAGGAAAAAATTTGCAAATGATATTCATTGATATTTACGGAATCGTCGTTTTTGGTATTGGGCTCGCGGTGGTGACGACTCCCTTATCCTCCCGGACCTTTTTTTCGTCTTTGGTGCGTTCAGCCGGAAAATAAGCTTCTATTTCCGCCTCGATCTCTGCTGCGATGGAATCTAGAAAATCCAGAACTACTCGCGTATTCGATTAGAACAACGTCACGCGAATCGAGAACATCTTTACGATGAAAAAAAAATAGTACGTACTCTTCTGCTCGTCGATCACCAATTCCTCCGAGTTTCTCGTATTTTCCGCGTCTAAACAATCAAAAACAGGCACAAAAATTGAAGTTGGTCGGAGTTTTTTCTCGAAAAATCGACCGTATGACTTACACGGCTTGGCGTCCACGACGACGATTGCCTGCAGAATGAAAAGCTCGAGAACGACGACGATGATATTTTTCACAAACATATCGCGATCGATTTTCTCGGCTCTGCAGCACGACAGTTTTTACGAGTGTACAACTGCACAACAGCAGCAGCAGCAGCAGCTCCGGCAAGTGTCTTCGACCAAATGACAATACCGTCTTCGCGCGACAATCTTCATCAATTGTCACACGAAGAAAAAAAAAAGGATAGAAAGAGAGAAAGACACACGACACTACAATTTGGTGTTGTAATTCAATTCGACTCGAGCTTTTTTTCTCGATTGTGTACTAGATACATATCGCTCGTTCGATATAAATTTTTTTATCGAGTTTATTATAAAAATTCCAGGTACCAGGCCATTGTCGAGCTTTATGCGCGACATATCTATTGGATCTATTTCGAGAATCTGAATTTTGTAATAAAAACAAAACGCGAGTTTTAGAAATTGCAACTGGCACGATGTAGGTCACCAAATAAATATTTGGAATATAAAATAATATCTAGACGAGGTTCGGATTGCGAGTTCGAAATGAATATTTTTTTGGCAGAAGCTGTATCAATATCCAGTGTAAATTAAAAAAATTGTTTCTATTTTAAACCGAATCCGAAGCGAAATAACCGGGAAGCAAAACGGTCCTGCTATGCATCTTCGGGCGAGCTCTTGAAACGAAAAACTTAATTATCGATAACAATGAATCCTTGCTCGTTGTTATCCTTTTTTTTTTCTAAAACGAAAATTCTATTTCTTGTTCCTTTACAATTTTTCAGCGCTTCTCTCGCGCTTTCTCTTTTCTTTTCCTCTTACAAAGCCGGGGGTATTGTCGATTGTAACTTCTTTCGCGCGCGCGTGCAGCCATAATGTTTACATTTAATTTTCACTTCGAAAACATGACAATCGATTTTCAATTCTGTTTGCCCGCGCGCGCGCGCGCGGTGAAGTATTTCGCGCCGTTTGAAAGCAGATAAGTTGACGGTGCATAGCTCTGCGCAAATATCTATAGCTGAAAAATAAAAGAGAAAAATTGCATGGTGACGGACGACACAATTCGTTTTATTAATTTGTATGAAAAGTAATAGGAAAATCAATGATCGGTCAGACGATTGCAGAAGTAAAAAAAAATACATTTTATTTGAAAGTGTATTTCACGAAGGTGGCGTACAAAAATAATTTCAACAAAACGAGCACACTTAATTGAGATAAAAGCTATTAAAATGATACGAATCCACGTTAAGGTATGAAACTTTTCAACAATTAATCACAACGCGCTTGTAAGTAAGCACACTTCACTTAGCAGTTACGCAGTGACGTTAATCTTTGTATGAGAGAAAAAAATACTAGTGCTTAATACTTAATGCAAACATTAATTATATCTGTGAAACAATATGCTCAGCATATTTTAAACTATCATCTTATAACACGATGATTTAATAACGTATAGCGATTAAAGTTTGATTATTAGAAGAAAGCTCGCTTCTTGTGGGAGCTGCTCGGCGGAGAATCCAGGTCGAGATTACGCTTTCTCGATTGAGCTTTTGGCGGAGAATCGTCGAGATCGTCCAAAGTTTGCCTCTGGGTCGGTGGAGAATCATCCAAGCGCGTGAATTCGCGTTTTTTCGACTGTCTGGTCGACCTGGGTGGAGAATCGTCGAGCAAATCGAGGGCGTGCTTCTTCACCTGTTTGCCGGTTTTTCTCGGCGGAGAATCGTCGATTACACTTCGTTTTCTCGTTATTTGTTTGCTGCTCTTCGCACTCATCTGCTCTTCGGAGTCGGGCAAACATTGAGTAGGACGTCGAACTTGCCTACTGACTCCTGCTCTCGGCGGCGAATCGTCGTCGTCGTCGTCGTCATCGCTAATTTGCGTAGGCACTTGAGATTGAGTTGATGGTCTTCTGAACGACGATATATCCAATTGTCTCGTGGGCATTGTTTTGGCAGGTTGTTTTTTCGCCGCTGCCGTCGTTCTTGCAGGCGCCTTCTTAGCAACTGGTTGTCGAGCGGGTGCTTTTTTGGCTGGCGCTGCCGCGACTCTAGCTCTATTACTCATGAGTTTTGCATTGATGTCCTCTTCGTCTGAATTTATCATAATTTCTTTTTTGATGGTATTTGGCTCTTGATTGTCATCTTCTTCGTCTTCGGTGAAATCGGGGTCACCTCCGTAGGTAGCACTCGCTTGAGTTTGAGAATGTTGTCTGAAATCAGTCATATCTCTGCGACGTACAAGACTGTAACCACTGAAAATAAAATAAAAGTTATATTGAAAACTCAAGTCGATCATTATGAAATTCAATTCACGCACGAAAATAACTTACTCGATATTGCGGTAGAGTTCATGGAACATTTGCTTTCCACTCAAATTCGACAAATGGCCGATGAATTTTTCATCGTGACTAATAACTATAAGCTGGAAATTTTTGGAATGTTGAGCGCGATGTTGAATAACTCTAAAAAAGAAAAAGTTTGATAAGTCACTTAATTGTCATAGCGTTCGAGTAACGCGAAATAAAACAAAATAAACTCACTTGGATAATGTCACGGCCAAGTTTGTGGCATTCTCATCATCAAGATTTGTTGTGGGTTCGTCCAACGCCAAGACAGAGCATTCAGCGCAAAACGTTTCCGCCAGGGCCATACGAATGATAATCGACGCCAAAACTTTCTGACCGGCACTGCACTTTCCTTTCATGTCCATTTCTTTCGAGTGCTTAATTTGGACCAACTTGTAATTATAAGATCTCTTCTTGTCGCCGATTCCCTCGGTTTTTTGAACGCGAATTTGAATGGATGTGGTATCGTTTCCACCGTAAACATGAGTCCAGAGTTTTTTCATCATTGTATTAACAGTAGCCATTCGTTCCTCGTGAAATTTGATCATGGCTCCGTCCAAGACCTGAGTGAAACTTTTTAAATTCGCAATAGCTTCTTCTCGTACCTACAATGGAATATTCATAATTTAGATAAAGATTTTAGAAACGAATGAAAAAGAATATTTGAAGTATTTACTTGTAATTCTAAAGTCAACGCTTTATAATTTTTTCGTGCCATTCTATAGTCCTCTTTATTCAGTGATCTTTTTATTTCCTTGATAGTTTTATCCAATTCTATTAAAGATCCTTGTTTAGTACTTATCTGAAAATCATTTTACAATGTAATATTCGGCTGTAAAAAATAGATTCAAATAAAAAATAACATACCTCTTTTTCCAAAATTTCTTTTTCTTCATACAAAGCATTATACTTTTTCTTGCGTTGCTCATATTTCAATTCTTCCAATTCATCTTGAAGTTCATTGTAATCTTTTTTCAATTCTTCCATTTTTTCTTGTTTTTTCAAAAGATCTAAATTATTTTCAAGATCTCTTTTACCAGATTCTTCAGACATACACAATTCCTTCAAAAACCTGACCTTTTCTTCTAAACTTTCTCGAGATTCTTTCAGTTTTTCCGATTCAGTTGACAATTTTTTAACAATAGATTCAACATTTTCTAAACTTTCTTCTACTTTGTTTTTTATAAATTTTTTTACTTCTTCTTGAACAATTTCTAACTCGTGATAAACCGTGTTGATTGTTGATTTAAAATTCATATCTTTATCTTGCTCTTCCCGATTTTTTTTCTGTAATGAATTAAAACCAGTTATTTAATGGATTAAATTGTAAAAATCAAAAGTGCAAATAAAAATACCTTTAAACTAGATAATTCATCAACTTTCAGTGACAAATCTTCTTCAGCTTTGACAAAATTTGATCGCAACACTTTTAAAGATTCTTCAAGAGATGTTTCTTTAGTGTATAAATCTTTAACTTTTGCTTTTATTTGATTGAGCGCTTGCATATCTTGTTTTACTCTGATGATTTCTTCATTGAGCTTATTTTTTTGCTCCCTAGCCTTTTGAACTTTCTCTTGACCAATTTGTATTTTGGACTGGATTTCCTCAGCTTTTGTTTCCACAGTGCTAAACCTTTTCTTTAAAGCTTGACGCTCGTTCTGAACTTCTTGCATACTTCTATCACCAATTTTACCTTTAAGAAAAATGAAAGAAATTTTTTTTCACCCATCACTCAAAGAAAAATTATCTATGGAGATGCAGTTTCTTACCTGCTTTTGACATTGAATCTTTTTTTTCATCAATAAGACTGTTTAATTTATCCAGTTCAGCAAGATGATTATCTAATAATGTTACATCACTGTACATGCTTTTATAGACCTCTAGTTTATTTTCTGGTTCTGATATCAAAATTTTCAAATTTTCAAGATCTGAGTCTAATTTCTGAATTTCGCTCTTTGTTTTACTTAATTGAGATCTGAACATAAAATTAGATTATATTAATTTTTAATTTGATTTGAAAAATAAAGAAAATTACCTCATTTGTGGAATTTTAATTCTTTGCATTTTATTAATTTCTTCCGTTACTGGTTTGAGTTGTTGTAAAGCATCATAATGAGCTTGTTCTTGTTTTAATTCAGCTTCACATTGCTTCAAGCTCTGAGGACTTTTTTTGATTTCTGCAAGCATTTTTTGTTCCAATTGTTTTTCTTCTGCACTGCCCAACCCTCTATCACACAGTGGACAACATGTTTTTTTCTTCATTTTCTTCAAAAATTCTTCATACATTAATTTTTGATTTGCGTAAATGCCTCTTTGGTCTTGAAGAGATTTTACTTTTCTTTCTTGAAGTAATAAAATTTCATCATAATCTTGTCCATCACACTTTTCTGAAACTTTCATCTCATTTTCTGAAAAAACATTTGTGTTAGATTGTATTTTATATCATAAGTTAATATTTTCAGCAACCTTATTAAATATTAAATGTTCAAACTATATACCGTTGAGTTCAGAAATGGCCTTTTCCAATTCAGCATCTTTATGCTTTTGTGTAGTAATTAAACTTGTCAGTTTTTGCTGTTTATTATCAATCTCTTTTGATAATTCATTTTTTTCTTTTAACTATAAGAAAACATTTAAATATAGTACATTTTTTGAAATAATGAATCTACAAAAAAATTGAAAAATTTTACCAAAGAAGAATGTATTTTTTCAATGTGCTTTTTTAATTGTTTTTCTGGAACTGTTTCAGATCCAAAAAATACCATCAGGTTATTGGAATGTTTTTTTTTCAGAGCTGAAATTTCAACTTCCTTATCTTTCAATTGATTCTGATGTAATTCCAATTCTGCTTGCATTGAACTTAATTTATGTAAAGAATTAATTTCTTGATCTAATAGTGTAATGCGACTGTCATATTCTTTTCTTTGTTTGTTGTACTTTTGTAACTCTTCTTTTAAAGATTCCTCATTGAAATCTTTTAACAAATTCTCATACTGCTGTGTGGCAGTTTGCAAATTAGACTCAAATATACTTAATTTAGTCCCAGCTTCACCTGTCTAAATTCATAAAAGTACATAATTTTAACGGAGAAAAAACAAAATGTTTTATAAATATTTTATCCTTCACCTCTTTAATCTTTTTTCTACATTCATTGATTTCGTGTTTAATTTCTTCTTTTTCTTTCTGCTTTAATGATATTTCAGACTCAATTCCTGTTTTATGAGCTCTTGACTCATCAACTACACTTTGCAAATATCTCTCTTCTTGTTCATTTTCTTTAAGTTTATCCTTCATGGATAATTTGAATTCATCCAATTTGTTTTTTATAAGATTCATATTACTTGTTACCTCTATCAATAGAAAGTTAATGAATTAAATTCTCATCATTTTAATCTTAAGTCCAATAAACTAGTATAAATGCATACCTGTTTCAGAGAATTCTGAATCATGTGTTATTTCCCAAGTATCCAGAGCTTTGGATAACAATTCATTTCTTTTACCAACTTTTTCATGATATTCTATTTGCTTTTGTTTTAAGGCACCTAATTGAGTTCTAGCATCATCAAGCTTATTTTTTATTTTGCGTTCATTTCGATCCAAAGTTTCAAGTTCCTCAATATACTGCATAAAAAAAATATGTTAGTTTAAAGTTAATATAAAAGGTTTTCGAAAACTCAAATATTTACTATGTTCTGTTCATCCTTTTTCTGAGTAAGATTTGTATCAAACGTTTCAATTTTTGAAATTAATTCCTCTAGGGTTCCTTTATGTATATGTTTAATATGTTGTTTTAAGTTCTCAATATAATTTTTGGACATTTTGTAATTACTTTCAACCATTCCTGTAAATTAGCAAATATTTAATGAATTTTATTATTGGATAAAATTAATCATTACTAACAATAAAACAGTTTGATGGTAAACAAAGTACTTACTTAATTTTTCTTCTATTTTTTTATGTTCTTTTTGAACATCAAGAAAATCAATCATTTGCTCATCGATAGGTTTGATTTTGTCTTCAATATCTTTTATTTTTTGCGTTGCCTCTTCCTCTCTCGTTTGACAATTTCTCAAATGTTCTTCTTTATCTTTGACTTCTTCAACAATTTTAGCTAAACCCTTTTCTCTTTCTCTCAATGTATTTAGCTTGCCAGTTGAATCCTTAATTAATTTTGTAGCAGCTTCCATTGCCTTATTGTATTTAGAAGTATCAAAAATTTCATCGAATCTCTCCTTCAATTTTTTACCATCTTCGAGTGGCCAATTTGATTCTTCCTGATGGCAAAATATGACATAGTTGAGGATTGGTTTGGAAACACCCATAGCATTCAGCATTTCTCTGTCGATATCTGCGCATCTGCTAGTTATAGTAGCTTCCTAAACAGGAATCATTCGACATTTTTAAATATTCAATAAAGTACAGTACTTTTCTCTTCTTTGAAAATTTCTACCTGTTGAGTTTTTGGATTGAACCGTTTTAATGTGTTGTCCAGCGCTTGAAATTTTAAGGTGCCACTTTTTATTCTTGACACTTGACACGTCCTGACAACAATTATTTCATTGCCATGCTTGTCAATGATTTTGGCTTTAACTTGACCGCGTACCTTGTGTAGCAAATAAATTGAATCGTCAAAAAAAAAAAAAATTTACAACGAACTTGGCCTAATAAATAAACGATGAAATATTCACTCACCGAGTGAGTCGAGGTCAGCTTGGGCTCGTGAACGAAGGCCTTGCCGCGTTCCGAGTCCGGCGGATATTCCCCGGAGGTGACATACTTGAGGGCCTCGATGATGGTCGTTTTGCCGGTGCCGTTCGGGCCGAGGATCAGGGTGAGCGGCGTCGAGAAGTGGATGCGATTTTTCGACGTCTCATCGCCGAAATTTCTGATGCCTCGAATCTCGAGGTCCTTGACTTTGGACATCTTCCTCGCGCACAGCAAACAACGACAGGAGATGGACGAACGACAACAAACACACTCCGAAAATCAGGATAACGTATTGCGCGAGGTTCGTTAATTTAGCAAAATATAGAAGGTTAGGGATGTCGGCGAATTTATGCGCCCAAACCGCTCCGATTTATCTCCTGATTCGGCTGCAGCAGGAATATTATTTCGACGAGAGATTTTATAATCAATTTCAAAAAATCCGCGACCTAGCCACGATCGCGCACTAAGCACAACAAAGCACACCGAGCCAGTGATAAGATGATAATCAAAACAAGTTCTATCACGTTCGACTTTTTCACGTATATAATATCCCCACCCACTTGTATAATTTTTGCAGCCGCCGCAGGGTTTTAAATTTCAACGCAGCTGCGGGCAATACCTAGAATCTCGTCGCCTGTCGAATGAGCAAAAACATTCACATCGTAATATAATATAACGTATGACACACGTTCGAATTACTACGAACGTCTCTTCGCTGGAACGATAACTTTTTACTTCGTAATTGGCGCCAAAACGCCTCGCGCCCGCCTCTCTTCTGCGCTAAAACTCCGCGATTTGCGCTCGACTTCGCGTCGCTGCCGCTGCTGCTGCTGTGGTGTGTTTTGTGTGATAAGAACTTACAAGAGTCGTCGTCGTCGTCGAAAACCACGAAGTCTCCAGTGCAGGCGATTGGTGTAGTGATGGAGCTGTAGCTTTTTTAGCTCCTTTCGGCTGGCTGCTATCTACATCTATATCTCCGTCTCGCCTCCCCAGCTACATAAATGGTGTGATATTTGTAACCCATAGTCCAGTGACCGTATGTGTGTGTGTGCGTGCGCGCGTGTGTGTGTGTTGGTTGGTGCGAATATACTCCAAGATATACACAGAAAAAAAGAGCCCAAACATATAGTTCACGCGCCACGGCAATAAAATCGTTTCTCAAACTTTTTATTGTTATCGTCGCTCGTCGTCTTCGAAAAGGAGGCTTATCTTTCTTCGATTAGCTAGAGTTAATATAGAGAGAGTCAACTATACTCTACGTGTGTGTCAGCCCGTGCGTAATATCACGATCGTCGAGAGAGATTGCACCGAGCGAAAAATTCATTTCGCAGTCTTGCAGGATATAAATCTGCGATTGGACGTTCTCGATAGGTCGCCTATATTATATTATATTATTGATACGGGAGCCGCGCACGCACCTTACGATTGCAACGCTGTGCATACCATATACACAACGGTGCGTGTGTTGATTTTCGTCTATACGATAATATCGTATGCGTGTATTGGTGTATCTGTCCAAACTCGGCCGTCAAAACGAAGCCAAAAATGCCAATGGTGAGTCAATGTTTCCTGCAGTTTCACGAAGACTAATAATGAGCGTCGATTTCAATTGCTTTTCTTACCTATGTTTTATAATATCGCTCCGAATGGAGAACCTTGCGTGACTTGGCGCTCGTGTGTGTGTGCGTGCGTGTGTATGCATGTGTGACAAGTCTGTGTATATAATGCGCTCGCGAGTGCGTGTTGCTCTGGCTGCGGCTGCGAATTGTAAGATTCAGTGCATACACACACTCGGTCGAGCACTAATTATTTCCGCTTGCAAATTTCTCTCTCCCCCCCTCTCTACCTTTATTACTGTCTCACTTTTGCCATACTTTTTTAACTCATGCTGCATAACGTGAGAGAGATTAACGGTGCTTTTCTCGTTTTATGCACGGCCGCAGAGTAACCATACACCCCTGGAGGACATGTCGAGCTCTCGAGGTCAGGCCAGCAATGGCCCGCCTCCGAACTGTCAAAAAGTGTTCATTCAACGAGATTACAGCGACGGCACTATGGTCAAATTCCAGACTAGATTTCCCACCGAACTCGGCGACAGGGTGAGTGGACGCTGCAATGTTTTTCTTTCTGTTAAGAACAATATCAAAATTGATTGACAACGCTGTTCATTTGAAAGACTCTAGGATATTTAAATTGATTACGTGGTTCAAAATGTATTGAAAAAAATTTGTATCGCAACAATGTTTATGTAATTCCAATGACACATGTTAATCTTAGAAGTATACTATAAACTCCAAGAAGTTTCTTTATATGGACATTGCATATCTCTTTGAGATGTAAATGAATCAGTGGTGAATATAAATTATTATGCATGAAATTGTGTAATTTTTAAGTAAGCTTGGGCATTGATTTGGAATTGTAATAATTTTTATGATATTTTTCAATTTGCAGCTGGATCGTCCAACTTTTGAGTACACAATCAACCAGTTGAACAATTATTTTGCAGAGGCCGAAAGAGCAAGTTGTTCCACATACTGCGAAGGTTGCCTAGCATGTCTTACTGGTTACCTTATATACATTTGCACTGAGACTCATTACGAGAAGTGTTTACGCAAGGTTGCTAAATTTGTGAGTGAACAAAATGACAGAGTGTACAGGCCGCGTGGTTTACTATTGACTGACCCAACCACGCGAGGGCTTAGACTAATAGAAATCTCGGTGCTAGACAGACCTGCATCGTGACTGCATGTGAGCCAATCTACTGAAATCTTCATGTGACCTTAGTAAGCATCTGTTGTTTATAAGAAAAACTAAACGAGAAAAAGGAAGAAAAGAAAAATCACATGTTTGCGCCTAGTTTTTGAGTGGTGTTAAGTATTTTATTTTTCATTTTATATACACCAAAAATATCATGATACAAAATTGTTAATATCATCTGTACAGATTGTCAGTATCTAATATTCTAATATGTATGTGAGAGAATTCAAACGAACTTGTAAATGGTTTCGTTTGAAATTTCTTTGACACGGTGGCCACTTTTTAAAAAGGTCCATGATGAATGTAGGTAACCAAAGATTTTTTTTGCTCCAGCAGAAAACGAGAAATGTTATATTTGCCTCGAATAGTTAAAACTGCAATGTGTAATTGATGTAAGAGAGAAAGACAAATTTATGAAATTTTATTGTTCATGGCCACCTTGTTGATATCACAGATTATTTATAAACAAAAACATCGAGAGCTTCTTGTGTATATATTTATACCATTATCAACCAGTTTATAGGTTCAATACACAGTTACAAACGTATAAAAAAAACAAACAAAAAAATAAACGAGACATATAAAACTGTAAAAAAGATATTCTATCGGAGACTTTTATAGTTTATCTTACAATTTTATACTTTGTGTGAATTATTATTTTACAATTATATATATAAAAGAAAAAGAAATCTTTGTTCGAAACTAAATTACTAGTCTTTAAGGAAAACACTTTAGTTTTTAAACAAAACCGCAATGAATTACTGAAATTTTATAAATGACATTACGTTTAAATGTGCTCTCAAAAGTTCAACCATTGTATAAGATGTTATTATTATTATTTTTTTTATTAGTTAAGCGACCGTTGAACTTTTTGATCAAATTCTTTTTAAGAAAATTAAACATTAAACATTTTTATCAATGGCTCAATGTACAAATCGATCGATTTTTTTTTCTGTCTCACGATCATCATTATCATCTAGACTTATTGTACGACAATTTCGATCTGACCAGATCCCACGTTATGGTGGATTTATCGTCCTTGTAGCACAGATCCATGATTATCTGGGTGTTTCTTCGGCGACCGAGGGCGCCGAGACAGGTGCCCGTGGCCAGATTGTAGATCGGCACCGACCTCGAGCCGACGTGCTTCCACTCCTGGGTGCCGCCCATCTCGTGGCACTTGCCCAGCCGCGGCATTTTCTCGCTGCCCTCGAGGCAGAGCATCTGGCCGAGCACGAGCTCGTGCCTGTCGCTCTCGTACCACATCTGCGTCTTAATACGCATGCACGGCGCCAGTATCAGCTTGGCGCCCCGCGTCTTTACGTCTTTCTCGCTCTGTATGCAGAGAGTCGTGTTGCTCAGCCGCACCTGGTACTCGTCGGTGTAGTTGCGCTTTCTCAGATGCCAGGGCTGCATGACCTTCTGATCGACCTTGCTCCACTTGCTCCTGAGGTGCTTCTCGTCGTCGTCGGGCAGCGCCAGCTCCGGATAGACGTTCTCCAGGTACCAGGCGAAGTCCTTGCATTGCAGCCGGTGGCGCAGCTCCTGCCTCTCCGTTATGTCGCCGTAATCAATCTTGTGCACGTTCTTCAGAAAGTAATCCTTGTACTTGTCCATCCAGACGTAGGCGACTCTCAAGGAATTTCTCAGCATCGTGTCGGCCTCTGTCAGTCCGCCGTAGGGCCGCCTCCTGCGGAACACGTGGCCCACCCTCGAGCACGGGATCAGCTCCAGGCTGCCGCCGCACATCCATATCCTGAAGGATATCTCGAGATTCTCGCCGCCCCAGACGTCCATGCCCGCGTCGTACTCGCCCAGCCGAAAAAAGTACTCACGGTCCATGGCGAACAGTCCGCCGGCCATCGTCGGCGACCTGATGGGCTTGACGAAGTCCTCGTCCTTGGCTATTGTGTTGACCGGCAGACTGTCCCACTTGAAGTGCAGGCCCCAATTGAAGCCACCTCGCACCAGCGGACTCGAGGTGTACTGAAACGTGTCCGCGTTGATGATGTCGATCACGGGCATCGTCACGATCGTCTTCTCTCCAGCTATCCTCTCCAGGAGCGGCTCGAGCCACTGCCGATTCACCTCGATGTGGCTGTCCAGAAACACGAGCACGCCACCCGTGGCCTTTCTCGCTCCGAACATCCTCGCCCTTATCAGGCCCTCTCTCTTCTCGGTCTTGTGATACTTGATCTTACCGTCGAAGTGCTCACTCGCAAATTTGGCCACCTGCTCGTGCAGCTCCGAGCTGTCGCTGTAATCGTTCACCAGGACGATCTCGTGCAGCAGACTCGCCGGGCTGCGCTCGACTATGGAGTGCAGCGATCTCAGCAGGGTCGCGTAGTGCTCGTTGTAGAAGCATATGATGACGCTGGCGTTGGGCAGCTTGTCGAGGTCGTAGCGCTTGCCGTCGCGGCACAGCTTGTGCCTGGTGTCGGGCACCGGCCGACTCAGGCTCAGACTGTCCGAGATGAAGGTGTTGAAGGCGTGATTCTTGTAGCCCTCCTCGCGTCGGCGATGCTCTTCGTTATTCCTCACCAGGCCGATCTCGTCCAGGCCCTGGCCTATCGTGGACGACGAGTTGTCGTGCTGTTGTTGTCGTCGTTTGATCGGAATGGCCTGCATCCTTTGCAGCAGCTGCGGACTGTTCTTGTACAGGCCCCGCGAGCCCGAGTCGTATCTGCCATCGAGCTCGTTGTAGTAGTTGCTGGCTATCGTTGGATTCGAACCGGTGGCGGTGGCCGCCGCCGCCGCCACGTCGTGCCGCGAGAGACGCGAGTACAGGTAGAGACTGAACGCCCAGGTTAACGACGCTATCACGATCCCGAACAGGAACGAGGCGTATCTCGTCGATATCATGTTCACTCTTTTTTTTTTTTATTTTTGAAATTACACTAACGACTGGATTCTTTCATTTTAAGTGTGCTTCACGCGCGATTTGACTTGATTTTTGACAGCTGCATTGCACTGACAGTATTTATCCGTACGGTTCGATCTATACTCTTCTGCTGCGGCTTTGACGTATCCTCCGCTGCTCCTACTCCGACACAGACACACACACGGCTTTTAGGATTCGCCTACAGTTATGTAGTTGCGTTCATTGAATTCGTCGACTCTCTATATACAATCCTTCCTTCTTTTTCATTTCGAAAGGCAGGTGTGGTGCTCTTGGGTTTTAACTCTTCCGTACGACAGCTAAACAATGTGCAATATAAACAAAAGATGACGATGCATTATTACATACATTCCAAATTTGTTTGTCTAAACGAAAAATACCGCTGAATCGCTTGCATTTACGAATTGATTCCACTCGTGACCCACTTGTTGATCGATCTACAGTCACTCGTCGTTATTTTTTCTATACGCCGAGATCATTCATCTTCCCGAATCGTCATACTTCCATGAGACATTTTATGTAGTAAAGAGAATTAAGTTTACGATAGAATAAAGAAGAAAAAAAATGATTGTAATTACGTGTGTGCAAATCAAAGTCATTGAATTATTTATCGCAAGTGCTAGCGTGTATACAGTGTGTGTGTGTTGTGTGAATGCATGATGAACTCGTTATCGAGTCTGGAACTATACAACAATACCAATCAGAGAGACTAAACTCGATCGAATCAGCCTATGTACATGTTTGTGTGTGTGCGTACTCTACCTGATTTATAATTATCGTATATTTTTGTACAAAGCCGTTGATTTTCGATCTCTCGGACTCGGCGGGGAATATTAATATAATAATCCGATTATACATCTACAAAGTAGTATAGTTCGATCGACTGACCCCGCGAGTCTGTAATTATCGAGTCCGAGCGCAGTCCGTTTCATTTTTGGTGTGTGTGTATGTGTATGTAAAATATTAATGAAAATACGACGATGACACGGTATATGTAGGGTGGATTTAATGTAGTCTAAGAAATTTTCAATAATTGTAATGCTATGCTGTATTATACATTATTACGTAGACGTGCTACACGACTTGTCTAGTATACACGCGAGGCGAAACTATACTTTTTACATTAAACATTTAACGAAGAGACTAAATTCGCGCTACACAGGGTCTCGGGCGCTTAAGAGGAATTCATGTATATTAATGGTTCTTTTTCTACTTGCTCACTTTTTCCATGTAAATAATAACGTTTCTTGGCTATAACAGAAAAGAAAGTACAGAAGAAAAAAATCTTTCTTACGCATACGCTACGGGATCTATTGTACGAAATGTCGAACACATTTTTTCATTCGGAAAAACGTCGATCGATGTTTAGAGCCGTCTATCGCGTACAGGTAAAACAATGCAACTTTGGTGAAAGAAAAATCACACACACACACACATACGGGCTCGTAAAAATCGCAACAATGCGTCACTGCCGTTAAACTGCGAGTTATGAGATGAATTTCGCGCGAATAAATCGATTTCTTTTACCTTTTTTTATCCTTCTCGTTCGCGTGTCGGGTGCATTGGCATTTGGCTATTTTTCTTTCTATACTTCCCCAGCTCCAAGTAATCCAAGCCTGTAGTATACTACACCATATATACGCTCCGATAACGAGTGATGATGATGATGATTATGTATTGCTTTGCCCGCCGTTCGCGCATTGAATCTTGCGCGCGCGCGGATTGATTCGCCGAGTGCACTATGTGGATTTAGTACAAAATAAGGATCACGTTGATTTATACAGGACCAAACGATGAGAAATTGAAAAGAGAGAGAGAGAAAAAAAAAACACTCACGATTTAAGAGTCGTCGAGTTTCGATGTAATTTCTAAGTGTTTCATTAATAAAAAAAATAAGCGAGTGCTGTTGACTCGTGGAAAATTAAAATAATTTTTCTTACACTTACCTGTACAATTACTGCGTACATTAAAAATAAAAGGGTTTCGATCCTTTTTATAATTTTTAAGAAATGAATTGAAAATGTATTTTTTTTTTTTGGAATTTTGCAATCTTTTTAAAGACGTTTATCACTTTATTCGCTTCACTTTGTCTTTATTTAGAAAATACATGTATTGTATTCATCGTATAATATATATACCCCATTCGATCGTGTATATGTATATTTCAAAGGTATGTATATTGCTATTATAGACTCAGAAATAGAGAAAGTACTTGTCGATACAAGAAGTTACAGAGATGCGTGCGTGGGACAGACGTTTTTTTTTTGGTTATCGATCAGAGATTTATAAACATTCAGATATATTTTCTAATTTATTTATTTTTTTTTATTTTTTTCGTACTCGTTACATTACACCTAGAGTTTGCAATTTTTATTCCTCAAGTTTCACTGTGTATTATATACTTTCTGCTTTCTTTCTATAAATATATTTTTTTTTAATTGACTAAGCGGTATGTAATTTTTCTTCTTTCCAAGTGCGGTGGTCTCTTTTTCTTACGCTCGCCCGTCGCCGAGGGTTTTTTTTTCTTTATTTTATTTTTTTTTATTTTTTTTTGTTTTTTATTCTTCAAGTACAAAAGACGAAGCGCATCCTTCGGGGTGTAATCGTTTTTTTGCTGCCCTTTGTCTCTTCTTTATACCGTTGAGCAAGACTGAGATAGTGAGTGAAAGGGAGAGAGAGAGATAAAGAGAAAGGAAGAAAAAGAAAAAAAGATGCGAAAGCTGCAATATGTTAGACGAGATGCGCGCAATCATGTTATACGTTACATTGCATTATGTACTCACCAGAGGCTGATTTTATATTTATTTATTTTTACTTTTATCTTTATTCACTATTATCATTGTTGCAAAGTAATTGCGATGCATCAAATAATTTAGCTTTACATTCTTTTCCCCATTTTAATATCGTACAAAAAGATTGTCGGAATTTTAGCGAAGCTTTTTTTCAGCGTTATATCTAGCAGTTTTTTTTTATTGAGTTTTCATCTCGCGCTGCACGGAATTTTTGACGTTCCCGTCTAACATCACTTTTTTGTTGTTGTTGCTATCCTCTCGTACACGTTCATTGCTCTATTTTTTATTTCATTTTTGCCGTTGCAGCTGCCCCCGTTGTTGCACTTGTTGTTTCACGATCGAGAAAGGGAGAGAGAGAGAGCGAGAGAAAAACAGTGGGAAAACCATCCATCTTTTCTAGAGAAAACATGTACATACAGCAAACATATCGCTACGGTAGGGTTTCTTATACTTTTTTTTCTTTTACTCGTCTATTTTTTTGATTTATAACGATACCTCATAGCGATAAATGTATTATAGATCCGACAACCTAAAATTACGACGATAAATGCATTACTCTCTATCGTTCGCACTAGAGCCTCCGATACCTTTAACAATTTTCTTCCTTTTTTATTTTTTATTTTTTTTTTTTAGAACGGATTTCGGCAGGTAATTTTATTATGTACACCACACTGTGACATGCGCACGTAAATGCTTTGGTAAAAGTGCAGAATTTTGAAATAAAAAAAAAAATATTGTACTAGGTGTTACTTCAGTTACTCTCGATCCATTTGCATGTTTACAGATTCAGTGAAAGATTTACGAAGCACATAATGACACGTCGAGAATGCTAATTCTTATTATTAATCTTATTAATTCTTTTTGTTCAGTAAAAATACACTTATTCAATCGTATTTGTATCTCGTGTAACACCGACGTAGAATTCCGCCAAAAAAAATTGCGATCGATTATATTAAATATTTTCCTTTTCGGTATGTTATAGCCAATTAAAATTCCTGGATAAGCTTGTCGATCATATAGTATCCATTGTATAATCTCTGCTCAGAGGAAAAGAGGACAAAAATTTACGAGAAAAAAAAAATTTCATACAACCATTATCTACCTTGGTGATCGATATTTTCGTGAAAGGGGATACGGTAATAATTGACATGCATAACTTTTACGAGGCCGTATTTTTCATTACACATCTATGTCCACATTTTTTTTCGTTGATGAATACTAAAAATATTACAAACACGCGGAGTGCAGTATAATTATTATTCTCAACACTTTTTCTCTTTTGGATTCTCTTTTTTTTATAATAAAATAAAACCTATTTAAAACCGCAAAATTCAATGGTGTAAAATATACACACGATACTTGGGTCCGCGCGTCTCAAGCTGTACAATTCATAATCATATACAATCGATCAATTTCGAAAAACGAAGCGTTTTGATTTCACACACATTTTTACTTTTTATATTTTTAATAAATGCCTGGCGAACCTTAAATTACACTGAGACTTTACAAATACGGTTTTTTTATCATCATCAAATTGGTTGTTTTCTTCTTTTGCTTTCGCTTTTATATATAATAACGTTTATGTACAATAAAACACAGCTATAGACGGTATAATATATATTACACGTATCGATTTTTCAATGTTTTTTTTTTTGTTTAAATGTAAAAAAATAAAAACCGATGGAAATCATGTACATTCCACATTTATATTTTTTCGTTTTACAATATACTTTGATATTATTTTTTTTTTTTTTTCATAAAACTTTGTATCGTCAACAATGATAAATGAATTAGCTACGTTATTCATATATTAATTTATAATTTATCTACTTTCGCCACTCTAAATTATAAAACATTTAGAGTGAAATTGTGTGTGTATTATTATTATTAATTTTACTAATTTATTCGCGCACGCACAGACACACACCAATACGGAGCAAAAGCGGCGCACACATGCATGTCTATAATAATAATAATAATGAATATGGCCATATTCGCGCGCGCCTATGATTGTATGCGTTTTTTTAAGTACTATAGTTGAGTAATAAAAAGATCTATTTTAGGTTTTCACGATCTACGTACAATTTGTCCCTAAATCATTCATTCGGGTATGCTCTCGAGGGTCGAGGACGTTAGCCGTCATATGAGCTGACAGAGTTTGTTTTTCTTTCCGCTGCCCGCGGAAGATCCTCGCGACGTCGTCGTCGTCGTCGTCGCTTCCGTCGTCGCAGCAGCAGCAGCAGTCGCGGAAGGTCCCGGACCACCAGTACCAGCGGCAGACTCGACGTTCCCACCGGATTGCAGACTGTTGTTGCTGTTGGCCGCCGCAGCCGCAGCCGCACCGAGATTCGAATTGTCCGGCTCGGAGTTGCTGCGCGAGTGCAGCGAGCGATTGAAGCGTTGGCGCATGCCCTTGCCGAGGCGCTGGCCACCCTTGCGCAGGGAGGCGAACTTGCCGAGGGCCGACGACGCCGCGGACGACGACGACTTGCCGCCGGTACTACCTCCTGCCGTACTGGTGGCCTCCTGCTTGTTGACGTGCTGCTGACAGTTGAGCGTCGTCACCGTGAACTCGATGTCTCTGGGCTCCTGCGACACGAACTCCTCGACGGGCTCCTCGATGGTGTCGCGATCGATCCACGTCAGGCCCATCTCGACCTTCTCCGCGAGATCCTGCCAGTGTCGGCGATTCTCGGCGGTTCCTTGGTAGAGCGGCTCGATCCAGGGAAAAGTGTCCGCAAGCACGCGATACAGGGGCAGACAGATGACGTCGATGAAGCCGACCTGCATCTGGGGCAGCTCGTCGCGTCGCTCGCGATCCATCATCGCCACGGGCTGTTGATTGAGCTGGAGGCGCTCGAGGTCGCCCTGGTCGAAGAACTCGTCGGCCACGAGCTTGGCCACCCGGTGCTGGATCTCCCAGGGCTTGGCGATGGCGCTCACGTCGCACGCCGTCATCATCATGCCGCACAGTACTGCAAATAATGCGCGTGAAAAATTTCGCCTTGAAAATCTGGTAGAAATGCTCGATATTAATAATGGCTTAATGGGCCACAAAACTGTTATTTAACTTGTTTTTCTATTGCAATTATTTTATTTGCAAGTATTGTCCGCATTTTAAATGACCTCAAAAAGTTTGTACCAGTTTTTTTCAATTACTTCAAGTAATCATACAATCACTTGAAATGTACACTACTAGATGGCGTGTACACCTTTATCTGTGAATCTACAAGTGTCAAAGTCCAAACAATCGTATAAGTCAAACTCATGTTTAATACGCACTTAGTTTCTTTGGGGTTTTGAGGCGTTATTTTTTTACTCCGCAAAATTCGGAATCAATCGCGTTGAATAACGCTTCTAATGTATGAGTTAATTTCGTACGCTTCCATACGCGATAATTTTCATGGGCGAAGAAACAATTTGGACCTTTTTTCAATGACATAGGAGATCTGTACCCCACAGAGTCGAAAAATTTGTTTAATTTATATCTTTTTTTCTAAATCGAATATCGAAAAAGGGCTCTGTGAGAGTATTCATTTTGTTGCTCTGAATAGATGGTAAAAATTTTAGCTAATTCCACCGACCAGATTTTTCGGAAAACGTGCTTGAAATTTTCACATGTTTCCCCGGCTTGAAATTTTCAAACACGTTTTCCGAAAAATCTGGTCCGTGGAATTAGCTAAAATTTTTACCAGCTATTCAGAGCAACAAAATGAATGCTCTCACAGAGCCGTTTTTCGATATTCGATTTGGAAAAAAAGATATAAATAAAACAAATTTTTTCGACTTTGTAGGTTAATAAGTGGGATAAAGACCTCCTTGCGGTATTGCACAGTGATGTACGCCAGAAAACAAAGATAATAATGACAATAAGGTTATAAGTAAACGCCGTCGACGCTAGGTGGCGAGCACACGAACGAAGGTAAACACATAAACGAATTAATCAGTAGGCCGTATAAGTAAACGAAGATAATATGAGAATTTAATATCCATATTTAATAATGTCTTATCTATCAGACAACTGGCTATGGATCCGATCAAGCCCGCCGAGCAGTACAATCTCTACAGCTTCAACTTCATCGACTTCGATCTATCGAATTCTATCATATCAGACGCTTAAGCAACAGATCACTGTTTTTACAAATAAAATTTTTCCCCGAGAAATGTAATTTTACCGCGCGCACGGCTGGTTTATTGCTCGATTCGCATACACAAGCTCGGAGTAACAATCTGGCACACGCGAAGCTCTGCAGCCCGCGAGTAAATAAATAAATAAACGAAATTAACTCGACCTCGAAGTCGCACACGTATGCACACGTAACACACATATACATGTGTAAAATATAATATAGGCTAGCCTCGCGAAATCGATATCGCGTATCATCATATACACGTAAAACAAACTTTTGTACTTACGCTCCTTCTTCTCGGCGCTCTGCCAGTCGAACTCGCCCTCGTCGATCAGCTGCGTGAACACGATCTTCTTCTTGAAGTAGCCCGCCAGATCCGTCGACAGTATCGCGCTCTCGACGACTCGCATCACTCGCCGGTAATCCTCCATGGCGAGATTCTGAAAGATGTTGTTGCTGTCGCTGCTCAGTATCATCACGCACTGGTCGAAGTGATGGTGCTCCATGGTGCTGGTGGAGTAGAGTATCGCCAGGGGCGACTCGGTCTTCATCTGGAAGGCGTTGTTGGTGCCGCGATGATCGAGATCGTGACACAGGCAGGCCACCAGTAGCCCGAGAATCTCGATGTCCGTCATGAACTGCTCCATCTTGCCGGTCTTGAGCATGGCGAACATGGTCTGGGCGACATTGAGCGCGTGCCGCCAGTTGTGATACTTGACGGGCCGATAGTTCTTCTTGACGCTGAGTATCCAGCGGCAGAGCACGTCGTAGGGTATGTGGAAGCGATCGATCAGGTCGCAGGTCTGGAACATCCTCAGGCAGGCGCGACACGTGTCCTCGTCCGACAGATCGAAGTCGATGAAGTTGAAGCTGTAGAGATTGTACTGCTCGGCGGGCTTGATCGGATCCATGGCGAGTTTCACGGCGTCGTCGTTGGCCGCAGTGGCGTGATAGCTCAGACACTCCAGGGCCACCTTCTGCTTGGCCATGAGCTTGCACGCGGACTCGTACATCTGCGTGTTGTGTATGCCCAGGCCGCAGAAGATGGCGAAGGCCTCGAAGATGGTGACGTCCGAGTCGGCGAAGGCGCTGCTGCCGCAGCTTGCGGAGCAGCAGCCCGCGGCGGTGTCCTTGTTGATGGTCTGGGCGACGCCGATAATGGCGCGCTGACCGTTGACGATGGGCATGCAGAGTATGCTGCGGGTGGGCGTGCTCGAGGCGCCCGACGAGCTCTGGAACACGTGCTTGCCCGACGACCAGCTCGCCACGTCGCCGATGTTGAGGATCTGGCCCGTCGCAGCGACGTAGCGTGCTATCTGGCCCAGCGGGCTCTTGAGCTGCTCGCTCGTCGGGCGGTACGTCTTGGCGTTCTGCTCGCCGTGCTCCAGCTCGAACACCATCGTGAATTGACTCTCCTCGCCGGCCTTACGAGATCGTACAACCAATTATTTCTCAATTTTTTTTTTGGGGGGTAAAATCAAATCGCTAAAATTAATTATTATCGAGCTGAAATGCGACCGACAAACAAGGAAAAAGTATATGTTCAAGCAAGTATTAATCTATATAATTTCCAATCTCTGTTACTTTACATGGGAGCTTCTTAAAAACTAGGATAAAGCCATCTAGCGATCTGTCGTGGTACTTTGCGTATGCATTGGTCAAAGTGAATGGACTTATAAGGGTACGTATTTAAGGTATATGCCCCTATTTTCGATCAATAATTAATATTAACAACTTAATAGTACGTAAGAAAATTTTTTTTATTAATTGGCTGAATGAATCGAACATCTTCAACAGAAGTACATTATTCAAAATCAGATATCAAGTTTCAATCCTATATAAAAAATTGATTCAAATTTGATCGAAATTAGAACCTAACTGATCGAAAATAGGGGCGTATACCTTACTTATTTTATAAATTTATAAATAAATGTAATAAATATTTTCTTTGAATTTTTTAAATTACGAGCGTAATAACCTCTTACACGATGCAATATTTTTTTATCGTGAATATCAAATTATACATTTCTAAATTCAATTTAAAAAAGGTAAATAATAATATCACATAATTTTGACAATTACTTAAAGGTAAAGCTTTGAAGGTCAATCGCAATTCAACAATATACTCACGTGCTGTCGGAGAATGTCGTCCATGTCGATGTTGTTGCTCTCGCGCCTCAGCAGGGGCCGCCTCGACTCCTGTATGCTCTTGCTCGGACGCTGCACGATCTTCTCGAGGTGGCCGGCCTCGCCGCAGTCGAGATCCAGCAGATAGACGGCGCAGCGCTCGCACTTGAGCAGATCCTTGGCCTCGGTCATGATCTTGGTGACGAGGCACTCGAGATTGTTCTGCTCCTCGAATATGCTGCGCGCCAGATTCAGCAGTATCTGATTGCGCCGATACTCGAGAATGGAGAGCTCGAACAGCTGGGCGTTCTGGATGCCGATGCCGCAGAACGTGAGGTAGCGCTCGAACAGCTTGACGTCGTGCTCGCTGAAGCCTTCCTCCGCCTCTTCGTCGTCCTCCTCCTTCTTTTTCTGCTTGATCCCGTCGCCGTCGTCGTCGTCGTCCTCGATTTTATTGATTATCTGAGCGACGCCGATCACGTCGCCCTCGTAATTGCGTATGGGCACGGCGAGGATGAACTTGGTCCTGTAGCCGGTGCGCTGGTCGATCTCCGGATTGAAGCGAGGATCCTGTTCATAAATCATCGCGTCAAATCTAATGTAACAATTTGATATAATATTTGTACTTGAAAATAAATCTAATTACACTGACTATTTATTAACTTACAAACACTTTTAAAAACCTTAAAAATGGTTGTTAAAAAATTTCAATTAGTTCATTTTTTACTCAACTACGTAACTTTTGAATTTGATCATTTTTTGTTCGTGTATGGCAAAAGTGATTGATTCTTCGTTTCTTCAATTCTTTTTTTTTAGTTTTTATATGTTTTTATTATGGTGGTTTAATACATTTGAGTGCTCAGCACGACTTGTTAAGCAATGTACAAGTTTTTGTAGATAGTGTAGGCGCCCATGTTACCACTAGCCGTAATTGTTAATGTAGATTTGCTTTAGCCTTGCTGTGGCTAGTTTTTGAATTTATTAACATTTGTCTATATTATTTTTAAATTTTGGAAAAAATAAACAAATATTTCCTAATTTTGCTCTAACTTTCAAAATTTTGCTCTAACTTATACAATTATTTTCACTTTTCCACTTGCAGATTTACAACCGAAGGCCTTCGCCACCTAGCGGTGAATGCTGGTTTTAATCGCGATTAAGTCTTCGTAAATTTATCGAGCGTTTAAACTTCAATACCGAATCAAATCTTTTCCGTCTCTTTTCGCATTAAAAATTACGTTGCACGATTGCATTTCATAAATTTTTTGTTTACTCAACGCAATGAAATGAATCGCCCCCCGCACACAAAATCTTTACAACGTTTATATAATATATCCGCTCGGACGCGGCCTGACCACACAGCCGCTTGTACTACTGCCATTAATACTACTTATATACACACGACGCTGTACGCTTGTACATATACTTGCACAAAGTAAGATAATCGCCAATTTGTATGCTCAAGGAGTATAATGTCCAACTTTTTTAATTCTCCTTCGGTGCGTCCATTATGTATCGTTATATACCTATATTACAAAGTAAATCTCATCGACACCCTCGGGGCAACTTTTTTTTTCCTCCTAGCTCGAAACTCGATCTCGCGCGCGCAGAGATATATACGGTACAAGCGGAAAGAACAACACAACCCGTTATATTATCGCGCGCTAGAAAAAAGAAAAGAAAAAAAAACAACCCCTCGACTCTATATATTTTCCTTGCGTAACGTATAGCGCGCGTTATATTACGCAACTCAACGTACCGTGTAAGCATCCTTGATATTGATGATCTGCTTGTTCTGGGCGACGCAGCCGACGATGCCGACGCCGAACGGCACCCTGATCTCCTCGCGGTGCTGGGCCTCGGCCACCGCATCCTCGAACTCCGTGTCCTGCCTGACGTCGAACAGCTTGGCGACGAGGTAGCGATCGTCCGAGGAGCCCCGGGCCAGAAACAGACTCGCCCGATCGGCCCGCGTCAGTATGCCCACGTTCACGAGGATCTTGTGGCACAGTGCGTTGATGTCGAGCTCGTTGGCCACGTCGCGTATCAGCTCCATCAGCAGCTCGTTCTCGGTCATGCGGCGCAGCTCACGGCGACGCTGCGTCAACGGCAGTTGCTGCTGCTGCTGCTGGCCGCCCTCTCCGCCGGATGATCTTTATATATTATATAAAAAGCAGGTGGTTAATAATAAAATGTACCCGCGTGCTTAAAATCCGAGTCGAATCGCGTCTCTTCTTCTTCTTCTAAAGCTTTTAAAAGCTGCCCCGGCTCCTCCGCGAGACTCTAATTTTCCTTTTCTACGCTCCTTTCTCCATCCCGCAAGCCTAAATCGATTTTCCGATACTTTTCCATCTCTTCGTCGTCGTCGCGCGCGTTCCTTTATCTCGGGCGTCCCCCGGTAATTTTACTCTTGAATATTTCATCGCGAGCCGCGCGCGCATTTCTCAAGTCTAAAGCCAATCGGATGGAAAGACGACTATATACCGCGCGCGCGCGGTTTAGTAAAAAGAAGAAGAAGACAGGCTAGCGAGGTAAAGCCGCGTGTATAACGAAATACATATATTTCTTCGTCGTCGATTCAGGACGCGCGAGAAACGGACACAAGTATAAACGATATCACTTTTTCGGGTTGAAGGAAAAACAGATAGATCGTCTATACGCGGGTGTTACCGTATCTATACATACAAAGTAAACATCCTCTCCATCCGCGGGGTTTGTATTTGCGCCGCGCGGCTAATCGAGTTTTCAGCGTCGCAAAGGAAAACGTCGTTTCGTTCGGTTCGTTCGAGCGAGAGCCTCGAGCGTGATTATCTATGCAGTTAAGGCGCGTATATATAGTTTATACACAAAACGTCGTCGACCGCGCGCGGGCAGATCGCGGGGCGCGCTTTAATTCAATCGAGTCGTAAGGCGCACAGAAACACGTAGTTTACGGGCTAACGTAATGCAATTAGAGTATATAGTGGATAGATATAGATGTATATAATGTACCTGCTGGGACTCCTCGCGCGCTTGATCGGCGAATTCGAGGCCAGCCAGGCTTGAAAGAGATCCGACGTAATGCTGTTACGCTTGTTGCGCTGACTGACCGTCGACGAAGTGGCTGCCGCTGCGGTGCTGCAAGCTTCTTCGCCCCCACCTCCACCTGCACTAACTCCTCCGGCACTAACAGCTCCTTCGTCTTCCTCCTCCTCATCCTTCTCGTTCTGCCTTCTGGCCGCTTCCTCCCGATCGGGCTTTTTATCGGCCATCAAGGACGTCTCTAAGCGCCGCCTGATCTCGGGACTGGCCTTGTCCCTGAGCCAGGCCAGGAACTGCGGCCCGTTGCTCTCTATGTACCTGCCGACGGCTTCCATGTCCATCTGCTGCTGCTGCTGCTGCTGCTGTTGCTTCGCCGCTGCCGCAGGTGTCGTGGGCGCCGGACGCTTCAGTGGCTTATTAACGTTAGTCCTCGCGATTGCCGACGAACTCATGTGATTACTGATATTCGTCGTCGTCGTCGACGTCGTCGCTGCGGCGGCGGCCTCCATCGTCGCCGACGTCGTCGCCCGCGTCCTCCTCCCGGAGGCCCGAGGTGAGTCGTCGTCGTTGTTGACGACGTCGTCGCTGCTGCCGCTGCTCGAGGCAGCGGCGACTCCACCACCACCACCACCACCAGCGCGGACCGCCCCGGCGGAGTCCATATCATCTGTGCGCCTTTGACCACTGCCACAGTCTCGCCATTACCTCGTCCTTATCTACCCTTTCTTTTTTTTCCTTTTAGCTCGTGGACTCTCGCGTAGGTCGGAAATCACTTTGTTTTCTTTTCGCTCTCTATTCGCTCGCTAGAAACTCTCGACTTGTCTTTTCACTACACTGTATATTTCACGTGCGCTTAAATCCCAGCAGCAGCGGCCCTTGCTCTTCTGGGTCTGCTAAGTAAGGTTAGTGGCTGCGGCCGCCGACGCCAGTGCCATTGTTCGTAGCGCTTCATTATTCAAAATCTTCGACGCGCCAGCTTCTATACTTTTTTTTATGAATAATATATATCTAGCAAAAAAGGACCAAGTTCTCTATTCTTCCTCTCGTTGCTTATTAATATCCGCCGATGACTTGGAGACTGCAACAGAAAGAAGACCGAAAAAGAGAATAATTAATAACTTTTGTAACCATAATGAAACAAGTATGTAGTATGCAAATGAGTTACAGCTACGTATGACGTATTGTCAATCGCGAATCAATGCGCCCATATATACAGAGTAGAGCCGATGACGCGCCCTTGCGACAGCGTCGAGCTTCTCTCGCCGATTGATCTACCGCAAGGGAATATATATACGTGCTTACCTCGTCGGGGCGCAACACTATATACTACTGCATCGAGATGCAGAGAGCGCGAGAAGCGTTTCCCAATTTGAATGTAGATTATTTGCTTGATTACATACGCGCATTCGATAATAATAATATAGCTGCGCGCTCGTAGGTGGGTACACAATAGCGAGGAGGGCGTATAGCGCGAGAGTAAGCGCTTATAATATATACGCACACTCTAATTGCTAAATACTAAATTCATTAGAATATGATTAATTTAAGCTTCGTATTATAGTTTCGAAAGCTTCCGAGAGAGAGAGATTTGCTCGTGTCGCGTCGTATCGTACACTTTCAAGCCTCTACACGTTCGCTGCGCAGTTCTGCGCTCCTATCGTTATTATTATTATTATTATTATTATTATTGTTATTATATAAATTTCGTAGCGAAACTCCGAGAGGGAGAGAGAGAGAGAGAGAGCTGTCTTCTTGTCTATCGGGACGGGGTATATATCCCATCCAGCGCAGCGAACAGCCAACCCGGAGAGTCGCAGCAAACGAGGAGGAGGGTAAATCTCGCTCGGCTCGCAATTTATTCCGCGAAACCTGCTCTTCATTAACGCGCGCGCGAATCGACCTCTATATTATACATGCAGTATATGTACGCGAGTGTGTTACATATGTGTGCACGTGAACTTCCACACTATTTCTATACTTTACCGTACTGCTGCTGCAGCAGCAGAGGTGGGTTTTAAAAAATTCAACGTTAGTTTTTTTTTCTATCTAGCGCACAGTGGCACATATGGCTCAGAAAAATGTGTATATATGTGTAGTATAGATGTTGGCAATTTATGTATATGCGCGCACGATCTCTCGTGCTCCTGCTCTCGTTTTTTTCGTTATAAGCACGTGTATATTATAATATCAAGTTCTCTCGCGCGTTATATAGTTATATGATATAATGTATTATATGTACGTGTTTATTATTGTGTCGTGTGTCGCGTGCTGTACGCCGGGAGCTGCAGCGGCACATATTTACAATTGGCGCACTGCTCTACTGTAATATAAGTATAATAATCTCGACGAAGCGATCTTCGTCGTTTTCGATCTTGTTATGTGCTGCGCGCGCCCGAGCGTGCACGGGTAATTTCGGAATTTCGCGCTCGAGCTGCTGATAAAAAATATGAAAAAAAAAAAAAGTATACGACCCCGCGCGCCGTCGACAAACAAACTCGCGCGCCGACCCATTAATGTGTTGTATATGCACTTTTATTACTCGTCGCGTACACGCTATTGTACACGCCGTTGTTGAAAAGAAAAATCTTTAATTTAAGGCAGATTTAATGTACAATCAGACATCGAAATTAGAGTAATCGATATTGAATTTTTGTTCAAGGTACTCTTACATGAAAATTTTCGTTGGCAATTGATGCATGAAAAAGCAATCGCATGAATTATTTTTGATGCAAAAATTAATTATAGCGAAGAGGATTCGATTCTGTGCTATTGAAAATTAATGTTGCAATATTGATTCGGTATCCGCGTTAATTCTACAGAAATGTACATGATAATTCGATTGTAATTAAAACCGGTCTTCGCCGCTAGATGGCGAGTACTACTTATCTGTAAATCTGCAAGCAGCAAAGTCAAGGTAATTGTATATAAGTAAAAGGTATAAGTAAATTTGAATCTTCAATAGAATACATATTGCTACGCTCTAAAAATTTTAATGTAAATATTTCCAACAGCGTTTCGTTGGTCCTTATACACACTCATTCGTGAAACGATTTCGCGTCCACGAGCTTTTTCATTCGCTCGCGATACGTTTGCCTTTTTGATCATTTTTATTTTTTATTTTTATACTACTCTCGTTCGAGAGTGAGAGAGTCGAAAAATCACTGCGTGAACTACTACTGCTACGCAAAGCTCGGGAGCGCCCAAACGCGATTGTCATATGTACGAATATATACACACGTACATAGCAGGAACATCTATTATCGGAAGGCGAAGTGTATCGGGGGCCGATATTATAAGGCCAGCGCAGGGTATATAATAGATACAAGCGCCTAATGGGATTGAGATTCGGGCGCGGGGAAACGAGCTTGCGGTCATGCTTGATTACTCGCCCGATGTCGATAGCTACTACTGTGTGTCTATACAAGTACGCGTACACACACACACACACACACACACACACACACACAGTACTGCACAGATAAGCCCGCGAGTACATCATGCGATCTTATTAATAAAAAATATCGCTTCGGGCGTCTGGAATACGAGGGCAGCGAGAAAAAAAAAGATACGTCAGTTTCGTTTGAAAAAAAAAGAGAGAGAGAAATATTTTTATGTATATAAATCCAATCTCCAGCCGAAATTTCAACTGTAAAATACACGCGACTGCAGAGAGCGACGTGGACGAAAGTGCAGCGCGCGCGCGTGCCATTTGGCAAATGGCATTTCGTTCTTATTTATTTATTTTTTTTACTTTTTTTCTATCTATGAATAAAAATTGTATCAGTGAAGAAAAATGAGGTCGAAAATAAAAAAAGAAAGTAGGAAACAAAACTAAGCACAAAGAGCTTACGATATATACCCAAAAACATTATGCGAGAAGCAATTAATTCACAGCGTGTACCCTTTGTTATCCTCTCAAAAATTCTTGACGTTTAATAATAATGAAAGCTGAATTACGATCGAGAGCGAGCTGCAGCACACACACACGCGTATTATAATAGCCAAAAGATAGAGAGCGAGGCGCATGTAGCTTCAGCGCGACACGTTATTATAAGGAGGACTATATAAATATACAAGGCTTGTGCAGCGCTTAGTATCAGCAGCAGCAGCAGCAAACTCGCTAACGATATACACGCGATATATGTATATTACCATTATATATTATTATGTATGTATATACCTTATACACGAGGAGAAGCCGCTGCCGCGTCAGGAGCAAGTGTCGTCGCTTTAATAACTCCGATATCGGGCGAGCGCGTCTGTGTGTACCAGACCCCGTGTGCGTTATATTATGTATTATATTTATGTAGCGTGAATTTCTCCCTCCACCCTCGCGACTCCGGGTACACATAAACACGGCTACATGTGTGCGAGCTTACGGCGTGGTGTAAAAAAAAAAAAAATTATCGGCGAGATAAGATATAGGTTTTGTATTATGGAGGAGATAGCTGGGCGCGTTTTTGAAAACGTCGATTATAGTGGAAAATCGCTTGTGTCGAGTATAATTAGTTTCTTCGTAGTGCACGTATATGTCGAGCCGTTATCGCGAGCTTTTACGGATTTATTATATAGGTCTTTTTGTCAATGTATGAAATGACATGATTTTTTTTCGTATTATTACCTACAGGACATCTGTGCGACGACGCGTGTATATCTTTGACCGAATGCGCAGAAAAAACAACACATATTGTATCGAGCATGCCATACCGTCGGAGGCGCTCTCTCTCTGTTTCTCTTTTATCTATCTGTCTCTTTGGCTTTTTGCGCGACGTCTTTCGCATTCCTCAAAAATGTCGCCGCGTCTCAACTGCTGCCGCTTCCTGCGCTGCCACCGAGAGTAGCACTACTACCTATATAGTATATGATATTTACGTTATGCAGCTCGCGCAGAAAGAGAAGTATAAAGTCGAGTCGAGAAAATGAAAAAAATACCCCCCGCCGCTACGAGCATCGCACGTCGGAACATCCAATCGGCTGGAAAAGCGTCGTCCTGCTTTCCGCTATTCCTTTTTTTTCCTGTATACCTTCTCTCTCGCCTGCCTTCTTCTGTTTTTATAAATGGCTTTTAATTTATAAACGAGCCGAGGAGCAAATAAGAGAAATAATGTATTGCCTTCGAATACTTTATTTCTACCTGTGCTGCTTTTTTTTTTATTCGTTGCACTTTTCCAAGCGGCGGCACACCAGCACGTACCAAGGTCTGCGTGATACAATTTTTTTCTCTCTCTCCGCCGGTGTTTTTAACTTCTGTACTATCGATTACACGACGTGTGTACTTTATAATTAAAAGTTGTGCATAGTCAGTGCAATGCGCAAAAAAAAAGGAGGCGGAAGAGGTGGAGAAAATGTTAGGTTTACTCTAGTAACTCTCGGCCAGACAGATGTACACACATAGAACTTACACACAACGCACACAGACATATTTAAATTATGATAAATCGCAAAAACGAGAAAACGTTAAATAAATGAAAGCTAGAGCGTAAGCTCGCGCGATGATGGATTATTTTCACGAGTTCCTTTTATTTCTTTTTTTTTTTACTTACTTACTTACTTTACCGACTTTGTTCAAAACCGCAGTGTCGCGAGAAAACTAAGCCCTTTCTGCCTCTCTCTCGAGCTCAAAAGTACCTACTCCAACACACACACAGAGACACAAGCCCAGGAAAGCTACATAAGTATAAGAGAAAGAAGAGATAAGGAGAGTCTACGGAGCTAATTAGGGGCGCGCGACGCAAAAATGCACACCACCACCAACCGCACTAGAGAGAAGCAGCATCGGTTCGCGCCAACATCATCATATAGCTCCGCAGCTCTGCCGTCGCTGCGCAGTGTCTCTTCATTATAATAGCCCTTTTTTTTCGTCAAGAGGGACGCGCGCGCACAAAATAAAGTTTTGTGTGTGTGTTTGTGTGTGTGTGTGTCTAGCAGCGGTCGAGGGATCGATACCCGCGTAATATGGTATATATATATTTTATAGTACGTTGGCTCCTACGCGTCGACGACGACGACGACACTTTGTGTGTCGACCACTGACCCTATATTATAATACAACGCGACGCTCGATTTTTTTTTTTTTTAGTTTTTTTTTATTTCGCTTTAATCCACACACAGCAGCGGCAGCAGCAGCGTACAAGGGGACACAAAGTAGAGGTATACGTATTACACAAAACGTTTCTCTCGGGTCTTTCGAGCCCTTTGACATAATCGCCGATTGATACGTGCCATACGCTTATATATGTCGCCTGTGTGTACACACATTTGAAATACAATATTCCATACATCTCTCGGTCTTTTCCTTACTCCGAAATCCGATATATATGTACGATCATTATTATCATCATCATCGCTTCGAAATCACAGGGATCGCTCTACACGTGTGTGTGCGGAGCTTTTATTTCGCGCTGCACACACACACACATGCTGCACTGCAAGCTCCGACTCTCGATGCTAATGTTCCGCTACACGATGCAGCAGCAACTCGAGAGCTCTAAAATTTTCCGGTGCGCGCACGCGACGATCGATATCTCTGTATGTATATACGCTAGAAAGCCCGAACTGAAACACAAATCGAACGAAAAATTTCATCTCTCGTCGCTCGAGCTCCGACTCCTGCGGGTAATAATACGATATACACGGCACGACATACGTTCATATACGCGAGCTGTGTGGCAGCATAGCCCTTATGTATAATGCGTGTGTGTGTGTGGATGTGCAGCTCCCTGAAAACGAAACGGTCTTGTGGGAAATGCATCGGTAATTGCCTTCGCCTTCGGGGTGAAAGTGCTTTTATATGCTCGCCTTCATTGTGTTTAATGCTCTCTTTTACCATTGCAGCTTGCTGCCTGTATATATATACGCGCTCGTGATATATACGTAATACGTTATATACCAACCGCAGCCGCCGTCGTCGTCGTCGTCGTCGTCGTGTGGAAATTGAGTTTATGTACTTTTCGATGAAAAACCGACGACTACGACGACGACGACGACGTTGCCGCGGAAGAGGAGGACGAGGGTTCACGAGGTAAAAAAAAAACAAGAAAAGCAGATTTATAAAAAAAGAGTGCACATATAGGCGCGCTGAAGTGTGTGTTTGCTTCGCGCAGGCCTAGGCTCTCAATAATATAACGCGCACCGAATGCACACACCCGAGCTCGAGCGTATATAAGCCCAAACACATCCTATTATACAGTCGAGAAAATCAAATTCCCTCGGCGATGAAGCGAGTATTTTTTTTTATCGATGATTGATTTCCCTCACGGCACCTCTCTCAGCTCTGTTTTGATTTATTAATTTTTTCCTTCCTCTACGTACGGTCGCAAGAGATCGTACGGCGGCGCAGGAGAACGAGCTTATTTCTACATTGTTGATTTTTATTTTTATCATTCAGATATGGGCTTGTTTACAACCCACGCATAAAACGCCGCGAAAAGGTGTTTATTAGGCTACGAGAAAATTGATTTTTTTTTGTTTTTTTCGTGTACACCGTGTGTACACACAACAACACACTCGAGTCGTGTCGAGCGGGCGCGCGTGCGGCTTAAAGGGAGCAGCTGCAGCTGCAGACTCTGTTTTTTTTTAGCATACGTGCAGCGCACTCGATGCGTGCGGTGTAGTATATATCGATCTAGTTCAAAGTTCAGCCGTGTAATACATATAATAAAAAAAAAAGGGAGTAGGGCTCGTACCGAGGCAAATGGCAAACGAACGCGGAGGAACTGTTTTTCCTTTTTTTTCTATTAACTCGCTGCCGTAGGTAGCGCAGCTATAGACCCCTTAATTTAAAACGGAAACGTATTTTGTATTATAATATGTATAAGCCGAAATCCCTTCCAAATGAGAATCAAGAGTCAAGCAGCAGCGGCAGCGAGCTCGAGAGGTATAGGTCCCGCGCATTATACATCCAAGACGAGATCACTTCGGCTCGAAGAAGAGCTCTCGCGAGCTTATCCTCGATGCGCTGCGCGCGACATCCTCGAGTGTTTCTCTTTCTTCTTTTTTTTTTTTATATATCGTCTGCAGTATATACATATCTCTCTCTCCCGATCTCTCACTCTCGAGTTTTCAATTTGAAGTTTTTTCGTCAGTAGAGAGAAAAATGGTAAAATGATTCACGCGCGCGAGGATTATTCTATATACACCAGCTCGAGTCATTTTTTCCATATATAAACCTCTATAACGGTACTTACGCGTATACGAAAGTTTCGTGCGAAAAAAAGAATCATAAGTGCGTGTTACCGTGAAATGGGGAAAAATTTTTTACTTCGCGCCTTTTTCTCCATTATGCAACTCGCGCTCTTTCTCCGCTACTACTACCACTACTACGGCGACGTGTGCTGCTACTGGGATGAATAGCCATGACGCGTATATATATACGCGAGGGCCGAGAAAAACACTGCAGTGGAGTGCAGGAGAGTTAGGGTCCGTCGCTCGCGCGGCGTAAAATGGAAACCTTTTATACGCGTCGTCGGTGGTGGTGAAAAAAAAAAGAAAAAAGAAAAAAGGAAACTGAAAAATTTTTCTTATAAACCACCTTCTATTTTTCATAGTTTTGCATTTTTATCGGGGCTTTATGAAGCCGTATCAGGACCGCTCTCGTATATAAATACTACTGGTGTGACGCGCGCGCGCGAGTGGCCCGAGTATAATTCACTCTCTTTTCTCTCTCCATGAGTTACAAGAATTGCCATATACGTGCAGCTGCAATTTTTTTCCTATTTATCATTTCCTCAATTTTTCCCCCTATTCGCCAACCCAGCAAAAAGTCGTCGTATGTATACGGAGATACGTACAGGGAGAAGAAAGAATGAAAAAAAAAAGGAAAGGAAAACAAAATTTCCACGTTCCGATGCTGTATACACATCCCGCCGTTGCCAATATATAGAGAGAGACCGATAGAAAGAGACCACCGTCGCCGCCACGTGTGTGTATGTTGTGGACATGTGTCGCGTAGCAGTAATAGCTCGGACGATGCGACGGCGGCGGTGGCTTATTTTTCCCACGCTCCGTTTTTTTCCATTACCGCGCGCCGATATCATAACGCCCGAAAAATTCCTTTTTTTTTTTTAATAAACACGTATTATTTATACGATCGTACGATTTGCTTCTGCTTGTGCGGCGGCATCGGTGACTCATATATAGATATAATTTACGCATATACAAAAATCAACATTGATTTACAAATTTATATGAAATCGCGCGCGATGCTCCCTCGGCTTAAGTAACACCCGAAATCGAGCGAGGTGCGATAAATACACTCGTAAATCGAATATATCTCGATAATTATAATCGACGGCAGCGGCAGTAATAACGAATATTAATAATAAATACAGCGCGTTACTGTGTACCGAATATAATTTCCATATTACAACGCACTCGAAAATTAGCCAAGATATTACGCGGGCATAATAATTTCCTTATATTATAATGAGTACCGCGCAGAATCATCGTCGTCGTCGCGTCGCGAGAGCAAGAGAGAAGATGTCTCATAAGCCGATCATGAATATTGATATATACCACACACGCACACACATATGAGTGAAATAGTATTATAACATCAGCGCCTGCTCGTTGTAACGTATGTAACAACACTTGAGAGAGGCGAGAGGCGGCTCGAGTGTTGTGATTCTAAATTTCTTCATTATACCATAATGTGTAACGTGTAAGCATCGAATTTTTCCGAGAGTACACGACATCCGCCACACACACACATTGCGCTAATTTATGCAACACTCAAAGTGATTTAATATAATATAGGCCTTGCCGAAAATAAGTATAAAACGTGTGTGCTCCATATAATATATATCCGGTCGTTCGACGCGCGATTCGCGCGGGACAGTTGCTATTATACACGCGTTATATACTCAAACACACACACAAAGTATATTAGTATACCAATTCCGTTTCTTTCTTTCTTTCTTTCTTCGCGGATATCTCGCGCGAGGGAATTTACACAGATTAATTCTCGCCTCTCTCTCTGTAAAGTATTTGTCTCGCCTAAGCTCCAGTAATATTAGTTATTATACACACTCTGTCTCTCTCTCTCTCTCTCTCTTACTCGCACGTCTTTTCACGTTTTAATAAAGCATCTACTCTTTCCGTCTCACTCGTGAACCCGAGACGTGCTAGCTAGCTCTCGCGACATAAAGCAAAAGCTCCGCAGCTGTGTGTCTGTGTCTGTGTGTTACACGGGCGCGAAAAGTAAATTCCTGGCATATTGTCGTCGTCGTCGCTCGGCAGTCGCTCTTCAACGACCCCCTGACTCTCTGCGCGCGACCCTGCTAACAAGCTTCTTTTCTCTTTCTGCCAGCGTCGCGTCGTGTGGCTGTGCGAGAGAGAGAGAGAGAAAACTCGTCGCGATTATTTTGTTTGCTCTCTAGCTAGCTAGAGCTTGGCGCGCTGCTGTGCATACCTTTATGTGTGCAGGCTCTTGTCTCACTCACTCACTCACTCTCTGCGAAGGGTTCTCGTATCTTTAAATGTGAGGGACTCTCTCGGCCGTTTTGTTATCGTAAGCTTTGCTGTTTTCCTCCTCTCCTCGTGCAGCTGTAGTAAACTTGTATACACACGTCTCGCGATAATGAGATTTTTTTTTCTTCGCTCTTTTATAGTACGGCGTTTGGTCCTTGCCCCGCGCGCGATGCAAATCGGAAGCGCGAGCGTCGTCGGAAAATAGAGAGATAAGAAAACTTCATTTTTTCTTCATCCTCTTCCTGCTGCTTTGCTACTTACTACTACTACTTATACTAGCTACGGCGAGAAGAGAGTAATGCACTTTCGACGCGTATAGTACATGTGTGTATAAGATGAATGCAATCAAATGAGTGCGATGCCGTATAAGTTTCTCTGTTAAACAAAGTTTATTTATTATAACGACTAAAATCGCTAAATAATTATACAATATTTACAAAATTACCTGTTGAACAAAGAAACGACGATTAAGCTCAAATGCCTCACGCTTCTATTTACTCTGTATACAAATATTCAACTGATCGCTTCTAAGTTTAACGGGTAAGTACCAACATCGCTCTTCTCCTTCCATACACGCTACATCTCAAGCGCGCACGCTCACACGCGAAAGAAATATCAATTTCTTTACATGTATATAAGTTCGAGAAATTGTGTCCTCTACTTTTTTCCTCCGTCTCTCTCTCTCTTTCTCTCTCTCTTTCTTCATTTTCTTTTTCACGGTTATTAGCATTATAATCGACTCGAAAGTCAAGCTCAAGTTAACAAAGAACGATACGATCCTCTCTCTTTTTCCTCGCTTTACTCGAAGGATCGTGTCGCGTGTTCTCTCGGCGAAACGAGTCAGCTCGCATTATATACATTACGAGTTGTATCGTATAAATGAAATTAAAAGTTTTTCTTTTTAGACGTTCTTTTCTTAGTTTCGTTTCGAGAGTCGTCGACCGTCGTCGTCCTTCCCCGAACACGATAATAAAATCATCGTCGCCGTCGTCGTTGTCATCGTCTCAAAACGGAGAAGCGCACACGAGGGGGTAGTAATGGTAGTAGAAAACAAAGGAAATTCGTATATATATTTTATATATATATAGGACAACTGCTTTTTGGTTGACTTACTTCGGGAATATCTTTTTCCTCCTCCTCGGCGACGCAGTCATCGAGATACGACACGGCGAGGACGATTACCACCGCTACACTCCTTGCGGCGGCAGCGGTACATTTAAGAGAGAGAGACAGTCAGCGGCGTGTATTTTTTTTCTCTCTCTCTCTGCTTCTTATACTGCTTTTCTCCCCCTCGTGTCGTCTCTCTCTCGCTCACTCCGATTTGTTTTGTATGTATACAGATGTATCACTATTATAATACACACACACACACACGAGCTTTCCTTCGGCGGCGTGATATATGCTACACGACACTAGTCTCGTGGGTACACTTTAGACACACAGAAAAAAGAATCAAAACAACGAAACGCAAAAAAAGAAGCGTACAGACACCAGCAGCAGCCGAGAGCACGCGGGAATCTCTCACTCCTCTCTATATAGCTGCACCAACGACTTCGTGTACGTGTGTAATTCGCGTCACCGACACACAGACACAGATAGATAGATAGATAGATAGACGGCAGGGAAATTTAGGCCGTCGCGGTTCACTCTCAACGACGCGTATGTGTGTATGTGTAGATGTGTCACACGTATATTATATATAATGTAAAACCACCTACGTGTACGTGCGCTCGTATACACGCGTTTTTATGTTCGCGTCTACATCATCGTATAGATATATGCTATACGTGTGTGCTGCTGCCCCCGTCGTCGTCGTCGTCGTCGTCGTCGGCGCGCGTTACATACGTCACACGACACGAGACACAATCGACGAAAAAAAAAAAAAAAAAGAAGAGAGCGAGACAGAGGCAAAAGAGACGGGCAGCAGAAATCAGAGTGCGGCACTACTACTACTCGCACGTATCACACACTCGCGGATAATAATGATGATAATAATGATCGACGACGACACATGCTCGGCGCACTCGAGACACTGCGGAGGGTTATTGCACTATAGCTGCACGTATATATATATATATTTATAATGCAGCAGCACGACGCACACACACACACTCGCACTCGCACTCAATAATAAATAACGCGCAGCCGAAAGCTTGAATAATTCGGTGCAAAATTGTTATTATATGGTCGTCGAGGCTCACCGACCGACTGACCGACTATAATATCGTGAAATAAATGATACACACTCGGCGGCGGCTCGGCTCGGCTCGGCTCCGAGGCTATATAGCTGGTGACGACGAGCTGGCACGAGCGCGCGCGAAAAAGCTCCGAGCCCGACTGACTGCTTGGTCGGTTGGCCAACGGCACACGAGAGTCGCCGAAGTGTGCTCTCTGCTGCTGCCTCTGTCTGCTTTCTCTCAGTGTATATATGTCTGCGTGTGGCGCTGGTATATGGTAGTAGTTTAGTTGCAGGCAGGCAGGCAGCGGCGGCGGCGACAACCAGTCAGCCAGCGGGAGCAAGTAGTATAGTCGTTGTGAAAGCAGACCCAACGCTGCTGCGCTGCCGTCGCCGTCGGTAGAAGCTAGAGCTTGCGCGCGCGCGCAAGCCAGCCGAGCCGAGCTTTTACTCGTACTACTACTACTACTGCCGTTCCTGCTACTATCCAGCAAACTTCCCCGTTTAAAGCTTCGCCTCCACTGGTCTGCGTGGAAATTCGGCTTGCTCTCGTACGCGATATTTAACCGTATCTCTTGACGGCAAGCTCGATGCGATGATTCGGGAAAAGCTCCATTATCGCTCGAAAAATTCCAGAAAAGCTCGTGTAGTCGATGCCAACTCGTCGCTCGTACATCGATCCGACACGATATAACCTAAGCTCGCTCGAATAGTGGAAAAGGCATCGGCGCCTCGCATCCAACACGCACGCACGCCGCCGCCGGCGACGCACAGGAGCGACAGGAGGGGGGACAGAGCGCGCAGGCAGGCAAGCGCGGGAGGCAAGCCGGTAAGCAAGCTCCACAACACGAACGAAGCTTTCGTGTGTGCTTGCGCGTATGTGTGTATAAGTGTGTTGGTGGTGCTGCTGCTGCTGTTCGCTCGCTCGCTCGCTCGGGGTGGTTGGTCGGTCGGTCGGTTGGCCGGGAGATCGATAGCATAAGCGCGGAGCGCGAGAGAAAGAGAAAGAGAGTATCGCATAGCCTCTATTTGGCTGCTCGCGCGCGCTCGGCGCACTGTGTCACTGCGGGGACCGACGCGACATATACATATATATAAAAGTATACATGTACGTGGAACGTAAAGCAGCATCCTTACGCGTAGGCAGTCAGACAGACACGGCTGCTACGACTTACGAGATGTGTATATGTATTTAAGGCGAACTCTATATCTCGAGGATAGCTCGCGTGCGCCCGACGATGCGTACGCTGCAGTCGTTGTGTGCTTGCGCGAGCTTTACTTATACTCGCATATATATTTTGCTATCATTACCGCGCGCGCGTGTATACAAGTACTCGAATGCCTCGTGCGCGTCGACCTCTGCTACAGTACTCTGCCTGCCGCCTGTGCTGCAGCATACGTATATACGTACATATATAACAAATTGCCGAGCGAGAGAGAGAGAGAGAGAAACGAACGTAATAAACGAGAAAATTAGGCAACGCGATTACGTTAACGTGTACACGGATGTGGGTGACTGGGTCACAGCAATTAGTTGGGGGTACTACATATATTCGATTGATCTTTTTTTCTTTTTTTGCCCTCTTTCTCTCTTTCAGCCCCTTTTGTTTTTTGTTCTACCGCTCGTTTCGTTCGACTATCCTCTTTATCCTCTATGCGCCTCTCTCTCTCTCTCCTCGAAATTATGCACTGAACCGAAGTGCGCGCATCCCTTCTAAATAGAGATAGGCGATTTATCGGCCGTCGAGCACAGGTACACACACACACACACACACACATTCGTCACGACGATTCGCAATTGCACACGACTCTCCTCTTTTTTTAGCTTCTCTCTACGTACACGTATATCCACTGCTGCATCGTATACGCGAATCGCGTGTAATCGAATTTGGGGGGNGGGGGGGGGGGGGGGGGGGGGTTGAGGCTGTGTATAGGCTTTTTCACGGCGAGATTATGTATGTATGTATGTATGTAGCTGCGTGAAACGAGAGAAACTCCAAATAAACCCGTCATCGCGCGCTTCGCACAGAGAGCCTGATAATATTGACTTTTCGCATTACCGAGCGCGCGTATATATACATGTACATATACACAAATATATAAATGTGAAAAGCCAACGTCGTAACGAGATCTGCGCGGATGTAGATGCGGAAAACGTAAACGGAGCTTGCAGCCTTAGAGCAGCAGCAGCAGCAGCAACACCAAAACTATTAAAACGTATAAAACACGATTTTCTCGTCTCTCTCTTTTTTTTCTTGCTCATCTTTCATTGCCACTCTTGGGCTGCTATAAGAGATTCTCTCTCTCTCTCTCTCTCTCGTGTTACACCTGTTGGTTTTTGATCGCGACAAATATACAGACGATAGCGAGAGAGAGAGAGGAACATCTTCAACCTCTTACTCGCTGAATTTTTTAAAGCTCTCGGCTCTCATCGGAAAGGTGAATTGTAGGAGAGGTTTAAGGTAAAAAAGCTCCCGAGCGTCATATATCCAAAGAGAGAGAGAGATGAGAAATTTCAAACGTTGGTATATACGAAAGAGGATTAGTACTTGCGTCATCGTCAGCGAAAAGCCGCGCGCGCGAGAGCAGCAAGAGGAAGTAGTGATTCACACACACAGCAGTGTAACAGCCTGTGTGTTCATATATATTGTAAAGAGTTAATTAAGTAATTTTAACCGACGTTCAAGCTCTCGACTCGGCGAAGAGATCGCAAAAGATCAAAAGCCGAGAGAGGCAGAGAGAGAGAAGAATTCGATGAGTCTGCAGGGAAATTTAATTTATGTAAAGCGTGTATATACGTGAAAGGCGATGTAGCGCAGCAAAGGCTGCCGCCAGGAGATTTATTTAAAAGCCAATTCGCGTATTATTATTTTTCCGACGTGTACGCGCGGGAGGTTCGTTTCTTTTCTTTTTTTACTTTTCTTTCCTTTTTCGAAAAAAAAAGAGAGAGAGGAAAAAGAAGAAAGGAAAATAAGCAGATGGAAAAATCGATGAACCCGCGCGCACACGGTATATATGTATATAAGTACATACGCGTAAAAAGGGTTGAGACTCGAGAGCGAGCGAGCGAGAGACAGATCCCACACACACACAGACAGACATACATAGACAGACGGCAAAAGAGATCGGCCAGAAGAAAAGATGCGAGAAGAGTATGGAGGTAGAGAAAGAAGAAGAAAGAAAGGGGGACGCGGCGAATTTAAAAAGTGTCGATTTCCGTCAGGCGCGCATCTGCAACCCTGGCTATATAACTACTGCTACCGTATACATATGGCACACACTGAGAGAGCAGCTACATAGCTCGAGCGACTCGCGACTCGACTCTCTCTGCTACTGTGTGTGTGTCTATATACTGTGCGCGAGCGTCTGCATCATCTGCTGCGCGCGCTCAAGAGAGCGAGAGAAAAACGCTTATCGACGGTAAATTTAACCTGACGGTTTTTTAGCTTTTTTTTCTCTCTGTCTTCTTTTTTTTTGTTATACACCTATGTGTGTGTATAAAGAAAAGTGGAAAAGGGTACGAAAAAAAAATCTGCCACGCGTGTGTTGGCACGATATATCGCGTACACAACAGACACACACACACGTGTATATGTATTACGACTGACACAAAAAGGAAATTTCCCTCTTACTTTTTCCAGTCTCGCGAAGCTGCCGCTGCTGCTGCTTTTCTTCGGCTCTGTAAAAAGCCGTGGCCCGATTTCTTTCTTTTTTTCCTCTCTTCTTCTTTTTTTCGCGAATGCATATATTGTGTGTATTTAATATGCGCGAAAAGGGAGTGATGCGCGAGCCCGGAAAACGGCATTATAAAGTATAAAGCTCGAATCCGGTTAATAACGTCTTAGGCGCAATTGAAATGTATATAAAAACTTGTATACTTACTTTTCGAAGCGCATCTCTCGCGAGACAGAGAGAGAGGATATACATATACGATTTTTCGATTGCGCAGCAGAGCCGAGGGAGGATGAGGAATTAAAAAATAAAACGGATTGTATACCAACGTCAGAAGCTGAGCCGTACGGTAGAGGAGATTAAAAGGAAACGTTATAATGTATTATATATAAAACCTCGTTGAAAAGCCTAAACTCTCTTCTTTGCTTCTGCTTATACTGCTGGTGCTGCAGTTGCTGCTGAATGAAAATGAAAAATAAAAAAAAAAGAAGCATAGGACAATAAAAGGAGCCCCGGATGAAAGCAGCACGAAGAAATCGAGCCGCTCGCGCGCGCGGCAGGCTAAAGTAAACGAATTTTCGCAGCCAGGGGCCACTTTTCACTAAAACTTGTATGTTATTCCGTACACATTGGCAACTTTTTGCGAGGGAGGAAGGGGAAAGGCGGTAAAATAGAAGAGAAGCAAGCAACTTCGGAAAATAGTACACCTCGATCTCCTTTGGCGCGCGCGCGTGGAAAGAAATAAAAAAAAATATCGCAATCGAGGAAGTTCGGGAAAAGAAAATTTCTCAATTTTTTAGTATACGTCATCTATCTAGGATATACTTTGGTATACGTACATACAGATACGCGAGAAGCCAAAAACATACAGTCGGTGAGAACGAGGGAAGAAAAAAGAACTTATATAGAAAAACTGTCGTTGAGCGAGAGATCCGATCAAACGTAATTTAAACATCTCAATATAGCTGCGTGTATAATTTCAACTTTTTCAAGAGAAAAAAAAATGAAACGCCGTATTGCATTACTCACCCGCGAGCTTGCGATACACGATATTTTTTTTTTTTTTTTGGCTTGCGTGCGCCGCGATTATTTAACCGCGAAGAAACACGACGCGAGCAATTTCATAAACGTCTTCTTGCTTACTCTCTCGCGCCTGGCATTATCATTATTATTTCGTGTGTATTATATACCTTGTATATTCCTCGAGGGGGTTTATATTTCGCGCGCGACAAACCACCACCACCATCAGCATCGCGATCAACGCGTCCCGTTTTTTTTTTCTTCGTGAATTTACGTTTCTTGCTGAGGCGATGTAAAGCAAGGCTGAAAATGTCGCTTTATTATCAGCTTCGTCGCGGGATTTCTTACCTCTTCTTCTTCTTTCTTTTTTTTTCTGTGCAGCTTCGATGTGTCACGACGATTATTCTTGAAGCGAAGCAATCAATTTTTTTCTCTTTGTATTTTATGTAGAGGTATAGAGAATGAAATAAAACGATTGACACATTGTCGATTCTCTCAGACTTCACTCGTTTATATATTATTGTATTTTAAACAATTTCGAGCGAAAGTTCCATATCTCGTCACGTACAATGATAATAATAATAATAATAATAATAATGATAACGTTGAAAGCTCCGTGACGTCGTGTTCCTGCAGAGATGATCGTCGTCAACGAGGACACTGAGACGGTCTGACGCATCTGCCTTGGTTATTTTTCACGTAGCCATTGTTGCAGTAACAGGTCGGCTTGTCGGGGCAGGACTGTAACAGAAGAGAGAGAAAAATGATCTCTCATTAGCCTTTTCTCGAGTATATAGTACGGCCGGCGCGTCGACTGAATTCCAAATGCGCCGCCGCGTTGGAACGATTTAATGAATTGTTAGGTTTTTGCGTATGGTACTCACGATCGCTTGGCAGGTCGGTCCGGTCGGATTGCGGCACGTTCGCGGACAGATGGTGCCGCATCTCGAGTAATGCGAGCCGGCCGGACATCTTATCGGATCGGCGGCTTCTGCAAAATGACGTCAACGGAAAAACATGATAAAAGTTCGTTAAAAAGTGATATTAAAATCATTTTTAAAATCATTCAGCAGCTGTGTAATTATAGCTGATTGCGAATATGTATCGATGACTTTTGATTGACAGTAGGTGATTGATTAAGCTATAACGAAACGTTTATTAGCTCATCTGTGCTTCTTTGTATGGTGGTAACTTGCAAAATAGCATGAAGCCATCTAGCGGTTGGTCACGGCACTAGGTGTTAGGTATATCGAATTTTCGTGTACGAATTGCTGCGAAACTTTTTTTTGGTCAAATCATCATGCTTCTGAGAACGTATCAGCGAATTATCGGCAGTCTGCGACGACTCGAAGCACAAGTCACATCGAAAGAGCCAACTCATTTGTTTGAAGAGTTCAGTATCAACGACAAATATAGCAACCACCTTAGAACACGATGCGAATCCGAAAGATTTTCGGACCATGAGCGAGTTATAAACTGTTCTTTGCTTCTTTGTATGGTGGTAACTTGCAAACTAGCATGAAGCCATCTAGCGGTCGGTCACGGTACTAGGCGTTCGTCTTTCGAATTTTTAGAGCGCTCCGAAGCAAATAATTTCTTTTGAAGCTGTTATCTTAAGCATAATCAATAGGGTCTAAGAAAGAAAAACAGAGTTCTACTGCGTCGAAAAATTGATTAATAACGATTAGAACGATTTTAAAACGAATAATAAATTTGTAAATTCGCGAAGGAACGGGGAGCGGGGTATGTAGGATACTGGCTTTGCCCGTTACTCTTCTCTAGGTTTTCTGCCGTCGAATCGATGAATGATGTTAAACTCGGTTTTTTAATAATAACAATATTAACAATTTAATATTTGAAAACATAGGTATATATACAAAAAAAGAGTAACAAAATCTTAGTGTGAAAGTCGATGCTATAGGATCGAGAAGTTACCGCCTGCTCTGAGCGCGCGTATACTTTTCCAACTGTATCTTAGCGCGAGCCAAGATGTTGCCAACGACACATACGCGATCTTACCGCTGAGAATGCGCGATTGACGAAGGTTTACATTCAAACATAAAACGAACATACACGAGCGAACAAAATTACTTCCAATAATTAACGAATAGATAAACGAATAATGGATTTCTACTTATGAAAAAAAAATTTTGTTGCGAGTTCACACTACTCCGTCTGTCGATGAAATCAAAAAGCTCATAACCGAATATAACGCCTTTGATTACGATAAATCTTGTTGCAATATCAAACGAATTTTGGTACATCAATGCTTAAATTTTTCTTTAAAAAATGCAACTAATTTTTAAAATCTGTTAAAAGCGAAACGTTAACAAAATTAGAAAAAAAAGGCACATAGTTTGTTTCAAAAAATACAATTGGTAAATTATACTTCAAAAGTACACATTAATACGTGCTAATGCGCATTTACGCGTCGATGCATAGAGCATAACGGTCCCTATCGAGTCTATCCACAACTACAATTACCGCGTTAACTCGGTTTTTTTTTTGCAGAATCGAAGGAAGTTTCACTATACCCAAAAATCCAACACCGAACGAGAAGAATTGCTTTTTTGGGGGGATAAAACAATGTGTAATTCGGACGAACGTATGACGTAAAAAAAAAGAGAGAAAGAAAGAAAACTAGAAATAGCAATTGAAAATTTCTATTCAATCGGTTTTAACGAACTTACGGGCGTAACAAGCGCACACGGCGGCCACCAGCAGCAGGCACAAAGCGACGTTTTTCATTATATATAGCAGCGGAGCGAAACACGACTATGTGTACACTGTGCCCGATCCCCGTCGCAAATCCGTCTTTTGTAGTAATTTTGAAACGCGAAAATTTCTCTCTCTCTCTCTTTCTCCTTTGCATTTCAGCGTACGCGATAAGACACGCATAATATATAATTCATCATCGTCGTCATCGCGTTGTGTTTCTTTCGGCGCTCGGGTAAATATTACACCGAAGAAAAATATAAATAAGCTTATACACCTTTTCCTCGTTAGCGCCCGATTTTCCTACTTCATTAATAAGCCGTGCTCGCTACGATACGATAATTTCCTTCTTTATTCGTTATCGCGTTTGTCGCTGCTGCTGCTGCTGCTGCTCAGAGAGAAAGATAGAGAGGAATATTTTTAATTACACCGATTGCCTTGGAGCTTTTGCGCCTTTCAAACAGACGCAGTAAGAGAGAGAGAGAAAGAGCACGAATATATTTTTCATGAAATATTCCTTCATCCGTCCATCTCTATCTCTCTCTCTATCTCGGTGCAATATATACTCGCTCGGATTACACAAAGAGGCTCGCGCGCGACGATGACGGCTTTCAAGAGCTAAGCTAATTTTTTTTGCGCCAAAGTTTACTCGGAACTCGTAACACAGAAGCAGCAACGGAGGAGGAGTAGGAAAAAAAAGGCAGGAAAAAGATCGCCCGAGTCCTTTTTAAAAATGTGTATACGCAAGAAGAAGAAAACGGGGAAAAATATCGTATCCGCGATCCTTGTACGCGTCGTTTGTTTTTCCTTGTGCGTAGGTGTACGATTTACGTGCGTAACGTTCGATACATCGTGACCATATAGGTATAAAAATACCACGCGAACGAAAATATACAGTACGTATTGTGCCGCTCACGTGTTTCGAGGATATAAAAGGCGCACAGCGACGCATCCCCGCGTTGGCGTGTGTGTACTGTGTGTATGCCGCTCGACTTTTAATTTAGTGGCTCTTACTCACGAGAGAGAAACGTTTTCATCGATTTCGTATTATACAGCGGCAGAAAATTCAGAGAGAACAAAACGATGCCGATGTTGTTCTTGCTGCTGCTGCTGCTGCTGCTGCTCTCGATTATATTATACATGCGTATATAAAAGGTATATATAGTTTACAACGGAGAGGAGGGGAGCTGTGGGAGTATACACAGCGGACGGGAGAGAAAATATAAATAACGAATTCGTTGGCATGAATATTCATAATACGGCGAGATGTTTGTGTGTATATATATCGTTTATTGAAAATGAAATACATATCAATTTCTGCGGATTTATGTAGCGCGGCGCAATTGTGTATTCGTTGCATACATTATTAACGCGTGTATACGTATAGACTATTTATGCGAAAAATAAAAATAAAAAACGAGAGTGAGTCGAGACGGAGCTCAACTTATATTGAAAAATGTGATAGACAGAATTGATACGATATTCACGAAGGAAAAATAATGGTAATAATTTAGCAATGCGACGGCTTGACGCATTTATTCTGGCGATTCAATACGTATCCGCTGTCGCACCAGCACCTCGGCGTCTCGGGACAGATCTGCACGACGGAAAAACAACAATAACGACAAAATTAATCATACAAAAATTAGATGATGTTTTTTTTTTAATGTTTGTTCGTACCAGCGCCTGACAAGTCAGTGCAGCTCGGGCCGTTCTCGGCCGACATCTCGCCGGGCATGCGCTGCCGCACTCGGAGTAGTGCGAGCCAGTCTGACACCGGATCGGATCCGCGGCTGCTCCGGCTGTCGCTGCGATGATTTTCGGAGGATCAACGAATATAATCATTCGAATACGAGCGTCTATGTATATCGATCCCGTCGGTAAATATATAATAATAGCGAATCACTCACCGACGATGCAGTAAATCAAGGCGAGCGATAGAGCGAAATAATGTTTCTTGTCTATCATTTCGTCGATGTTTTCGTTTATAATGTATATACCACTGTACAACTAGCGTATATGTATTTTGTTTATATTATTATGACGTTCTCGCACGCGAAATGATATACGTGAAACGTTGCGCTCATATACACGTTCTTCCGTCCGCAATTTGACTGGCATAAATAAAGATATATTTTAACGCTCGCCTGGGCATTACACGCATACACACACACATACACAATATGCATGTATGATAAACGCTATATAACAATCATAAAGATACGATCTAATTTTTCCTCGTTTTCACGTACATACGTACAAAAATTCCTCCTCCTCCCACCTACCACTACTCCGGCGACGACGAAACGAACTACATTCGCAAAAAGTATATGATATCTCTCTCTCTCTTTGGCGCTGCTCCCCCGACACAATGATATTTGTTTTTCACACATGTTGGCTTCATGCGCCACTTTTTTTTTTATTTTTATATACGCGGAGCACAAATCGAGCCCTTATACCGCGGCGCTTACTTACTTTTATACACTGTGTATGTATATAAAAAATAGGCTTCTCTCGAGGCGCGCGTGCTTCGAGGAAATAAAAAAACTTTGTTTTTCTTCGACTGCTGCGCGGCGTCGTTTTACAACATCGATTTTCTATTATTTTCAGGTTAATCGCGCGGAACTGCATTACACATATAAACGTGCTGTATGCAGTGGGTGTGAATGATTTTTATACTGCACCTATCCATATGCGTATTTCGACACCAATTATACACGCGTAGAGAGAAAAGACGGATAGAAGGCGAGAGCAAAAAAAAAGGGGGGAAATAAATAAAAAATTGTCACCAGCTCGCGGAGAGAGACCGAGAGAGAGCTTTCTCGGCATATTATTGGCAGCGAGCTTTGCCGCGCGCCACGGAGCTTTTTTTGCCCTCGCGCGGATGCACTTAAACTTTTCAATTTCCATTTTGCAGCAGCACAGCTCTCGCAACTTCGCATTAATCTTCTTTCTCTGTCTCTCTGTCTCTCTCTCTCACTTTTTTCCTGCGTGTCGAAAGTGTCGTAGCAGCTACTATAAGCGCGTGAGAAAGCGAGAGAACTACTAGCTGCTGCTGTTTTACAAACGCACGGCGACACAACTGCGACGACGCGTGCCGTTTCTCGTTAGAGAATTAAGCTTATACACTACGCCAGCAGGAAAAAAGAAGTTGGCAATTATCAGCTCGACGTATATATATAAAGGCGCCTTTTGTGCGTGTATAGTCAGTACGACGACGACGCGTTGAACGACGAGGTGCGACGTGCGAAGAATACTACTATATACGCTATATACAAAACAGCTCGATGCAGCTCACGCAATTTTATATCGAATTAATCGTTGCGAATCTACTATATACGTAATACAGTTACAGACAGTCAGGGGGGAGTACGACGCGCGATAAAGCAGCTGCTAACTCGGAGAGGCAATCTGGACCGCTCGCAAGCTCGCAAGCTCGCGATACATAAGAGCACTACTCATGAGGGAAATCAACGTCGTAATGTATAATACACGCACACACATCGAAAACTTTGCTACGCTCTTACATTTTCTTCGGAATTGCGCGATATATAATAACAACAATAATAATAACGATAGCGATATCCTTGTGTACAAAGGAGGAGAAGTAATCTTGCCAATTTATCACTCGATCGTGCGGGGGGATGCACCTGCGTATATATAAGCCGACGCGTGCATGTATAGCCGCTTTAATACGTGTATATAAAGCGTCGCGCAAAGGATCGATGCGTTATATTACAGGATATATCACGCGTAAATACTTGACGCGTGCATAATACGTCTTATATACGCGACACGCGACGACGAGGGCTTAGATAACGCAGACGAGGCAAAAGTGACGCCGATTATTTGAATCGTCTATGTGAGCAATTCCAGAATTTATACTTAATTCTTGAAGGTTCGAGAGAGCAAAGATTTCAATAATATTTCTTGGCGAAATATTATGTTATTTTTTTAATGAAAAGTATTGTTATTTTTTGACGTTCTAGAGTGTTTGGCATGTCTGCAATCACTATCCTCGCACTTCCCTCGACTTCTTGACATGAAAAACTCAATAGTAAAAATCTCACACCTTTCGCATGAATGACATCCAAAAGGTACTTCACATAAAAAGAATCATTTTATTTTGCAGTTTTTTCTTTATTAAAGACGTAAAAAGAATCGAACATTTTCTTTATTTGATATTAGTAAAAATTAATAAATAAATAAAATCAAATTCTTCAAATTTGTGTTTTAAAAAAGTCTGTAAATATTTTCGATCATAAGTTATCATCATTTAAATTTTGAGGAAAAAGGGGATCTTTGAATGATTTATTTAAAATTAAGTTATATCATTAAAATGTATGACTACATAAAATATGTATAAAAAAATAATGAAAAACTCTGATAAGTATAAACATTTTTTCAAATTTCACACTTAATAATCTTAAATATATTAGTCTGGTCACAAGTATTGACCATGTAATGTAATTGTTGGCAAGTTTGGTACTTGATGAATTGTCACCAATATGAAATTAATTGATTTGTTATTAAGAACGTTTTGTTGAGACTCGAAGTTTTTATATTTTTACTGTCAGCTCGTTTATGAGCGGTCAAATAAATACATCCATTCGCTCATGTCACGCGTGTAAGGTGGATGAAATTAGTCACTATTGCGTAACCATTCATTGCACTTGTTCGAAAAGCAGTCAAAGATTCATTTTTACACTATTTTTTTGAAACATCTTTTCAAACTTCGTGTATTGTCTTTTGGTGTAATAGCATATGCTGTTTATGTCCAAATTTTTTCTCTTTACATACGTATGAGCAAAATATGTTTAGTATCAAATCTCGCACTAGTCGCACGGATCATCTTTTTGACCTTTATGGGCTGTCTTTTTGTGGTAAAGCAAACTCGGTTTATGTGCAAATTTCTTCTCACACTTGTCACATGCGATATCTTTACGACCCTCATGAACTGTCCTTCGATGTTTTAGTAAATACTGTTTATGTGCAAATTTTTTCTCGCACTTGTCGCATGCGTAATCTCTGCGACTTTCGTGCATGGTTTTTTGGTGTTTTCTTAAATTGCCTTGAAGCCCAAATTTCTTCTCGCATTTGTCGCATGCGTGATCTTTTTTACCTTCATGAACTGTCTTTTGGTGTTCGAGCAACTTCGCTTTTTGTGCAAATTTTTTCCCGCATTTTTCGCATACAAAATCTTTGATACCTTCGTGCACCGTCTTTTGGTGGATAAGCAAATGAACTTTCTGTCCAAATTTCTTCTGGCATTTGCCACATGCGAAATCCTTGCGACCTTCGTGTACTGTCTGTTGGTGGATGAGCATATCCGTTTTTGCTCCAAATTTCCGCTCGCACTCGTCGCAAGTGAAATTTTTCTGACCTTCATGGATTACTTTTTGATGGGAACGCAAATTCCATTTGAGACCAAATACCTTTTCGCACTTGTCACATGCGTAATCTTTACAACCGTCGTGTACTGTCTTTTGATGTCTGATTAATTTCGATTTATCTACAAATTTCTGTTCACACTTATCGCACGAAAAATCTCTACGCATTTCATGGATTGTCTTTTCATGTTTGGTCAAATCGCAATGATCTTCAAATTTTTTCTTGCACTTGTTGCTTTCAAAATTCACCGGATCCTTGTGGGCTCTCGTGATGTGCAAAAGCAAATTCTGTTTATTTCCAAACCTCTTTGCACATTTTTCACATAAATAATCTTTGAAAACTTCATGGAATATTTTGTTGTGCTTAAGTAAAGTTGATTTATTTTCAAATTTCCTCTCGCACTTGTTGCATGAGTAATTTTTGAAATCTTTGTGAACTAATTTTTGGTGCGTAAACAAACTAGTTTTTTTCACGAATTTTTTCTCGCACTTGTCGCATGCAAAATCTTTGCGGCCGTTGTGTACTGATATTTGGTGTCTACTCAAATGACTTCGGAACTCAAATTTTTTTTCGCACTTAGCGCATGCGTAGCCTTTTTTTTCATTGTGAATTGTGTTTCGGTGTGTTACAATGTTTAATTCTAGTGTAAATGCTTCTTGACGGGTATCACAAACGTAATTTTCGTCACTTGAATTATTCGAGACAACTTCCTCGAATTTCTTCTCACTTTTATTCATTTTGGTGCCTAAATGATGGATCCTTCTATTTAGCATGGAAATTTAAGAAGTAAAACTTATCTGTTGATATTCTGCCTTTCTTTGTCGAGACAATACTCATACTGATTTGTTTGACTATAAACATTTTCAGCTAACAAGAAACCGATGTCAAGATTGTGTTTATTTGACACAATTGAGACACGAATTTATCTGTTCATATTTTAATATGTTACAATTAAATAAACTTAAATTAATCATAAAAATAAATGTGTTGTACTGATATAAGCACGTTTTTATAAATAAAACATTTCATGAAAATGAAATTGCTTCCTCATAGAGGAAGCTTTGTGATAGGCTCCATTTCGGCTTTTTTATAGAGTAATCGTAGGGTATATTTAATGATATTTCTATATACTAGATCGAATTTCTGACACATGTTGGTATGTATGTGTGTGTGTGTGTGTGTGTGTGTGTGTGTGTGTGTGTGTGTGTGTGTGTGTGTGTGTGTGTGTGTGTGTGTGTGTGTGTGTGTGTGTGTGTGTGTGTGTGTGTGTGTGTGTGTGTGTGTGTGTGTGTGTGTGTGTGTGTGTGTGTGTGTGTGTGTGTGTGTGTGTGTGTGTGTGTGTGTGTGTGTGTGTGTGTGTGTGTGTGTGTGTGTGTGTGTGTGTGTGTGTGTGTGTGTGTGTGTGTGTGTGTGTGTGTGTGTGTGTGTGTGTGTGTGTGTGTGTGTGTGTGTGTGTGTGTGTGTGTGTGTGTGTGTGTNATAGGAAGTTTTGTGATGGGATACATTTAGGCTTTCGTATATAATTATCGTAGGATATATTTAATGATATTTCTATATACTAGATCGAATTTTTGACACATTTTGGAATGTATGTGGGTGTATGCGGCTGTATGGCTGTGTAGAGTGATTCCTTGATAACGGTAGCACGTATCGTGACGGGGGAGGGCTTATTTTTTTCGTTATGACATAGGGACGAAGCCAGAAAAATTCATTTATCGATAAACGTAACGTTTTTTTTTCTATTTAAGAAAAAAATTTTTTTTTTTTTGCATTGTTTGTTTGAGATACCCGATAAAGCTGAGAGGCGCTTTCGTTTCGCTTTCGTAATTAGAAAGATGATATTAATATTTTCAAATTATTTTTAAGTTAAAAAAAAAGTATGAGGAAGCTACTTGCCAATACATTGGCAGCGGTTTTTGAATATTGAGTGTCTTGTCGATTACATTATAATCGCTTTTCAATGACGGGTCTCTTCTCGGTTTCTCTTTCACGATGAAATAACACAAAATACGATTAATTATCATGCTATTATATTTTTATATTTTATTTTTGTTATAATGACAATTATCTGGCCACACTGTGTAAAATAACCCAGGAATCAATCTTCCTCACTATGACTTAGGATAGATTATTAATCTCTCAAGGATTTACAATAACTAATTTGAGATCAATTTAATTGTATTTACAAATCATGATTTGAAAAAAACTCAAAAAATGTGTATTATTAATAACTGTAACTACGCTCGATTCGAATTGAAAAGCAAACCAAAGAGAAAAAACCGATCACTATTCGCATTAATGATATCCAAAAAGTACATCACGTATAAAATAATTATTTCATTTTCAGTTTTTTTATTTATTGCAGATAAAAAGGCGAATATTTTATTCAATTAATATTATTCAAAAAAATATAAATAAATAACATTTGAAATCTTCAATTATGTATTTGAAAAGAGGCTGCAGTTACTTCTGATAATAATTTGTCATCGTTTAACTTTGGGGAACGAGTGGGTTATCAAATTGTCAAAATACTTTAAACTTCAGATCTTAAATCTTTATTAGATCAATCAGATTATAGTTAAATCTTTCAATTAGATTATAGTTAAATCTCTCAATTAGATTAGAATTAAATAATACATTTTTTATAAAAAAATTCATTATAAGTTTAGTAATATTATAATAATTCATGAATACATGAATACACAAGTATATTAATCCGGTCACAAGTATTGACCATTAAAAATACCCTTCTTGGCCAATTTGATATTTGATGAGTTGTTACTATGAAATATAATATGAAATTCATTGATTTGTTATTCGGCACGTTTTATTGAAACTCGAAGTTTTTACATTATTACTGTCAGCTCTTTTATATGCGGTCAAATAAATACGTCTATTTACCCATATCACGCCTGTGAGATGGATGAAGCTGGTCACCGTTGCGTACCATTCATTGCACTTGTTCGAAAAGTAGTCAAAGATTGATTTTTATTATTTTTTTTTTTTTCAAACATCTTTTCAAACTTTGTGTATTGTCTTTTGGTGTAATAGCATATGCTGTTTACGTCCAAATTTTTTCTCGCATTTCTCGCAAGTAAAATCTTTGCGACCTTCATGGACTGTCCTTTTGTGCTGAATCATAACCCATTTGTAACAAAATTTTTTCTCGCACTTGTCGCATGCGTAATCTCTGCGACTTTCGTGCACGGTTTTTTGGTGTTTTATTAAATTGCCTTGAAGCCCAAATTTCTTCTCGCATTTGTCGCATGCGTGATCTTTTCCACCTTCATGAATTGTCTTTTGGTGTGAGAGCAACTTCGCTTTTTGTGCAAATTTTTTCCCGCATTTTTCGCATACAAAATCTTTGATACCTTCGTGCACCGTCTTTTGGTGGTAAAGCAAACTCGGTTTTTGGCTAAATTTCTTCTCGCACTTATCACAAGAATAATCCTTGCGACCTTCATGAACTGTCTTTTGGTGCACAAGCAAATGCGGTTTTTGTCCAAATTTTTTCTCGCACTTGTCGCATGCGTAATCCTTACGACCTTCGTGTAATATCTGTTGGTGTCTTATTAATATTGATTTTTCTCCAAATTTGTACCCGCATTTGTCACACACGTAATCTTTTTCACCGTCATGAACTGTTTTTTGGTGTAAGAACAACTGCGCTTTTCGTGCAAATTTTTTCTCGCATTTTTCGCATACGAAATCTTTAATACCTTCGTGCACCGTCTTTTGGTGATGGAAAAAATGACATTTGCGCCCAAATTTCTTCTCGCACTTGTCGCATGCGTAATCCTTCCGACCTTCGTGTATTGTCTGTTGGTGGATGAGCATATCCCCTTTTGTTCTAAATTTCAGCTCACACTTGTCACATGCGAAATTTTTCCGACCCTCGTGGACTACTTTTTGATGGGAACGCAAATTGCATTTGTAACCAAATACCTTTTCGCACTTGTCACATGCGTAATCCTTGCGACTTTCATGGACTGTTGTTATGTGCATGACTAAATGCGATTCATTTTCAAATTTTTTTCCACACTTGTCGCATACCAAATCTTTCTGACCTTCGTGGACTATTTTTTGGTGTTCACATGAAAAATCTCTGCTCATTTCATCGATTGTTTTTTGGTGTTTGGTCAAACCGCATTGATCCCCAAATTTTTTCTCATACTTATCACTTTTAAAATCTACTGAATTCTCGTGGACTCTCGTGATGTGCAAGAGCAAATTCTGTTTATTTCCAAACCTCTTTGCACATTTTTCACATAAATAATCTTTGAAAACCTCATGGAATATTTTGTTATGCTTAAGTAAAGTTGCTTTATTTTCAAATTTTCTCTCGCACTTGTTGCACGAGAAATCGTCACGACTTTTGTGTACCAACTTTTGATGTGTAAGCAAACTCGATTTTTTCACAAATTTTTTCTCGCATTGATCACATGCAAAATCTTTGCGGTTTTTGTGCACTGATATTTGGTGCCTACTCAAATGACTTCGGAATTCAAATTTTCGATCGCACTTATCACATGCGTAATTGTTTTGTTCATTGTTAATTGTGGCTTGGTGTTTTATCATGTTTGATTCCAGTTTAAATACCTCCTGACAAATATCACAAACGTGTTTTTGGCCGTCTGAAATTTTTTCGTGTTCAGTTATGTAATCCTTTGAGACAGTTTTCTCGAATTTCTTCACACTTTCATCAATTTTGTTGCTCAAATTAAACGATAGATTCTTCTATTTAGTACCACGGAAATTGAATGAGTAAAATTTATTTTCCGATACTCTATCTTGCTTTCTCGTTAAAGACAACACTCAAAGTGGTTCGGCTATAAACATTTTCACCTAACTACAAACGCTGTCAATATACGCTGTCAATATTGCTTATGTTTATTGATTTGGCTTTAATTAAGATACAAATTTATCTATTTTAAGTTGATCTTAAAAATATATTTTCTGTACTGATATAAGCTCGATTTTATAACTAAAAAATGTCATATTATTTAAATGTTCTCTATCACAATGAATTATACAAGAAAAAATTAAAGATGCGAATAGATGTTATCAGTTTTTGCGTAGGCACAGACATGTCTTTATGAGGAATCGGTCTATAAAATATAGGACTTTCGAGTTCATGAAAATCAGAAAAATTAAATGTGAATGGCGGAAAGGGGTTTTCTAATTATATCGCATTTTTTTAAAACCTAGAAGCTCAACTTAATTTTTCTATGTATCAAAACTATGATGTTTTCTCATTTTTCTTATTGCATAGAACTTATTTATTTTGTGTGGTATATTAGCTGAGAAGTTTCAATGAGATTGAGATGAATTAGTAGTTAACGATGAGCTTTATTTTTTCCAAAACATTTATTTCTAAACTTAGACGTTGCTTGTGGATAATAAGATAATTCAAAGCTTGAAGAATTGTACATTAAAATGTTCAGATAAGTCTTTTGATTAAATACATGAAATTGTATATCGTCGTTTTTGGACCAATCGAAATCAAAATTTAAACATTCATAAAGAAATAATTTGTGGCAAGGCAAGCTTAAGTATCACCCATATGTGACAATCTAACGTGTCTATAGAGATTGGTTCGATATAAAAACACCTTTTTGCAAACATCGCACGGATATGTCAAGCCACTATGCCTCGCCCTAATGTGGCCTTCGAGTACATTCTTACGTGTAAAAGTCTTTCCGCAAACATCACATGCGTGTGCGACACGATTGTGCACTATATCGACGTGTAATTTCAGATTATTCTTGTTTGTGAATTTCTTTTGGCAAATATCACAAGTATGGGTGACACCATTATGTACCACATCAATGTGTCTTTCGAGATTACCCTTGGTTGAAAATTTCTTTCTGCATACATCACATGCGTGGGTAACACCATTATGTACCACATCAATGTGTTTTTTGAGATTACCCTTGTCTAAGTATGTCTTTTGGCATATATTACATGCGTGGGTAACACGGTAACAATGATGTATAGCTTTGACATGCCGGATGAGATTGGATCGGACTGAAAATTCCTTTTCGCATATATCGCACACATATTTGACACCTTTATGTGTCGCATCAATGTGTGCTTTCAAAACATTCTTACTTGAATATTTTTTCCCGCACTTATCGCATGCGTGAGTGATACTACGATGCGATGATTCGACGGGCTGATTTAGATGATTTTTTCGAGTTACTGTCTCTTCAAGTGTATCACGTGTTTGGGTGAGTTCATTGTTGCAATGAGGATTCACTTCTTTTTTCATCTCAGTCACGGGTTCTATTTTAATTTTTTTTTTAATTTGATAATCGTTACTGTCATCTTTAGAACAATCCTCAATTTTCTCAACTGCTAATAAATTCTTGCCCAGCTTTACGTCTTCACATTCAAATTCTATTTTTAACTCACTGCCGAGTTTAGAGTTTTCGTCATTTTCTCGAAGCCATGGGGTCTATAAAGGAGTAATATTTGTAAGAACATTTTTTTTTTGTAAATACTTTAAAACACTCACTGAATTATCTCGCAGATATCTTGGAAAATGAATATTTTGGATATTGGGTTTCTCGTCAATTACGTTGTAATCGTTTTCATCAAACGAATCGTCTCGCCGTTCTTTTTTCACTCTGAGTAACACAAAGTACGATTGATTATCATGCTATTATATTTTTTAAATTTATATCCATAAAATGATAATTACCTTACGGCCCAGTTAAAAGCATCACAGGAATACATCTTCCTCGACAAGACAAGACTATACCGACTAACAGAGAGTTCAATTTAATCGTATTAACGAAATTTTTGACGCGCCAATGTAAACATTGATTTGGCAAAACTACGTCTTAGATGTATAATAATATCGAAGAAGTAACAAACGATAAATATTTTTCTGTAAATGGTACTTCATTACGAAGAAAAGTAAAGTTATAAAAATGCGTATAAATAATAACTGCTAACTACCCTCGATTCAACTCGTATATTATTTAAACACACTTGATTTTTACATATTCATCTCGAATAATCATAATTGCTCGAGCTGTACATCCACATATATGCACAGCTATACGATTATTGCACACGCGAACGTGTATGTGTGCGGCGGCGGCTTCATTTGAAATGCTAACGATTCAGCTCCGCAGCTCAGGTACTACGCGCAGTAATAGTATATAAATGTATGTATATGAATGTGTGTGTTTGTGTATATGTGAGCGTAGTTACAACGCGCGCTGCAGTATATATAATAACGCACGAAAGATAACGTTGCTAAGGCTAAAATTAATGTTTTGCCCAGGAACTCTACGTTATATAATGTACGTGTATGTGTGCGCACACGGCTCTCTCTCGAAGTAATTTTTCTCTCTCTCTTCTATACCCTCGAGAAAAAATGAGTTTTATAATTTTCAATTTTCATCCCGAGCCGCGCGACGTGTTTATACTCGCAGCTTCTTTTCTCTCTCTCTCTCTCTCTTTTTCCATCGCCGCGTATTCGGAGTTTATTTATAATTTACTCGCCCCCGGAGTTCGTTCATCGTGCACTTAGCGCGATGTATATATATAGAACGGTGGCACTGCACAAAATGAGCGATAGTTTCTGCCAACTATCGTATCTCTCTCTACCCTTTAAAGTCGAGCGCAGGATCCCTCGACACAGTTGTGTACGTATACAGTGTATATGTGTTCATGTATGTGTGCATATGGAATGGGCAAAACGAGCTTCCGTAATGTGCGCTGCAGCTTCACACACATTATATATATAGCGTACGTATAACTCCTTGTACAGCGCATCGGGTCAAAAGTTCGTCACCAGACGCCCTCAAAGCTCGCTCACATTATATACAACTTCGGCCCGACGATTTCTCGCGGGATATATCTCGCGCGCGTAATATACGTAGCGCGTTCAAAAGCACCTGTACATATATACATATACTTACTTACGTAGGCGTTAGAGTCCCGCGTCGTCGTCCGTGCTATCGTCGCGAAATCGCTGATACCGAGCCTGGCTGCTGGCGGGTGCTTTCTCGACGCTGCTGTACGTCTGCCTGTTGTTCGCCGCGTCGTTGATCCCCCGACGGTCCGTCATGGGGATGATCGTGATCTCGTCGGCCGTGCGACGTCGCTCGCGGGCCAGATAGACGAGGAGCGGACAGTAGGCCAGACAGGCGAGACCGGCAAGTCGCATCACCCACTCGAAGCCGATGCTCTTCACGAGCTCGCCGCTGGCTATAGGTCCTGCGAGCAGAGAGGTAGAAGAGAAAAGAAAGAGAGAAAGAGAGAGAGAGAGAGAAATGCTGTATGTGATTCGAGTGTACGATATATATAGAGTCAATTGTCCAGTGAACGAACTACTATTTCTATTTTTTTAAATTTAAATTAAATAATAAATTTTAAAAGATCGGTCAACAGTTGTATTTACCATGTCAATTATTAAATTTCCATTTTAAATGTAATTTACATATTCGATTTATGTAATTTATAATTTATGACAAATGATCAGATGTTGTTTCATACCTAGAAATGTTAAAGTAATACAGAGTGCTAATTCTTTTATTTTACTATCATTCAGATCTTTTTTTAAATATATTTATTTATGTAAATAGAAATAGGCTTGATGTTATTCTGATTGTATAATTGAATTAGATAATTCATGACGTTCAAGTAGAAAAAACTGCATTAATTAATTAAATTACAAGAAAAACATTGCGAATTTAAGTTAGCTGTCCGACTATCTCTTATTAATCGTAGATTTTATAGTTTTGCTTATCGCCGATGGGCGTCGCATCTGAAACCCACGAGCAGTTAAATACAACTTCGATTGCTATATAAGGAGATGACTCTACTAAATCTGTCATATTTTTCATCATGAAGCTATAAACTCCAAATATATCAATGAAAATCTGGTGTAAATAAATGTGTACACTGGGTTAACATCGATTCTGTCCGATGGAACGCCGGAATTTCCTATATATGCTTAAACACGTTCCACCATTCGGTTGGACCGCATAGATAGAAACGATATTAACCCAGTGTACAGTCAGCAGCGTCGCGATCAAACTTTTGAAAGTCCGGCGTGTATTAGGGGCGTTGCCCATGTGCTTCCTGCGGGGGCCTCCGATTACACTATGGGAACTTTCACTTTCGAGTCGTCTCTGCTGCATAGCTCGTCTAGCTTTGACCATGTGTTTTTTAATTTCTGTACAGAGATCTCAGTACGCGTTTCGACCTCGTGGTGTATAAGCAGCACAACTGTCTCATTGATTTTGAAAGAAAAAACTAATATATTTTTTAAATAATCGGTGTTTGTGTATCGTGTGTTACAACTTTCAAAATAATATAATGTCTTCGTCAAGTGTCAGATCCGACGAACAACGCGTGGAGCATCCAAAAGTAGACGATTTGAAGAGGTTACGAAAAAGTTACTTCTTGAAGATAAAGGGGCATCGATACCTATTTCTCGCTGAATTAAAAACCTTAATAAAAAATTGGACGGAACGACTTCCAAATCTGGGCGACATCTTTACGAGCCAAGAGATGGATTGGCTTCTCGAGGCGTGCATCGATTCGTTGAAACTTTATGGAGAACTCGTTGATTTCTTCATGCGTTGCGGTTACAAAGACGAGCCCGACTTGGACGAGGACGGCAAGCCACTGTTACGTCGTACTACTGTAGTGCACTGGGCAGCTAGACAAAATTACTCCCACAGTAATATATTTCGTGCGCTTTTTAAAATTTACGACAAATTTGACGTAAATTATATCGACGAGTCGGGCTACTCTCATTTCCACGTGGCCTGTGAATGTGGCCCCGAAGACGCGGTGAAGAAATTCCTCGAGGTCGGTCGAGTCGATCCGAATCTCCTCGTGTCGAAAACGGGTGACTCACCTCTACACTTGGCTTTGAAGAAAACGAACACGACGGTCGTTGAATTGTTGCTGAGAAGTGGCGCCGATCCTAACCTGGCCGACGGGCTCGGATCGACTGCTTGGCACGTCATTAGTAGCCTAAACAGTTACGACGAGATGAACCCCGAAGAACAGTGCGAAGATCTATTAGACATCTGCGACGAAAAACGTCTGCCAGTAAAAATCGACGCGCAGGACAATGCGGGCAACACACCGTTGCACTTGGCGCTGTGGCAAGGCCGCAGAGGACTGCCGTTGGCTGAGATACTGCTGAGACGCGGCGCCAATCCGTCTCTGACCAACGCAAAAGGAGAGACTTCTCTGCACATCGTTGCCAAGCACGCCCGCGTAGTGGGGCGATTTTTCAAAATGATCGGAAACACGAAGCAGCAGACGTTGCAGATCGACACCCGGGACAAGTCGGGCCGAACCGCGCTGGAATGGGCCGTAGCGAGTTGCTGTCCGCCGGCCGTCGTGAGTATTCTGGAACGTGGCGCCGACGTGTCCGGATTCGTTTTTCCGACCGCGACGGACTTTGACAAGTGCAGGGGAATCTATCGATCGTGCGTAATTAAACTAGCCGTGGCGACTGGTCTGCTGGCCATCGTCGAACTGCTCGAGACAAAAGTAGGTCGGGAACTGGACCTCGGCGACGCCCTGAAGGTCATGGGATTTTTCGACGAGTACGGATTGTATGAAAGTGCGGATGTTCCGATCACTAAGGATGTCGACGATTTGGTCGATGCAATATTAAAAAAGATGCCGAAAAATCCCACGTATATGGATTACTTCAAGTTCGCGAGCTCGTACTACAAACGCCTCGACTACAAGTCTAAGGATGCTTGTGATTTGCGTCTGTGCGAAAAAGTAACGAGGAAATTTTTTCGCGAATGGGCCCTGGATTGCTTTATGGCATTGATACACTATCGGCTGCCAATTCTCTGTTGTGACATGATTCTAGACCAGCTATCGAACAAAGATTTGTATAATATTTGCTTGATGGCTAAAAGTCAAACTGATGAGCAAGATAAAATAAATGTAATAGAAAATGTATTAAAACGTAAAAACGAAAGACCCTTTGGAGTTGAAAACGCTCCAAAAAAGGCTAAAAATTGAATGTTGATATGATAATATAAAATGTAAAAGGAGTGAAAAAGATGATCGGGTATTAGCTTGGCGGCTGCGGGTTAAAACTCGTGATGATGACAATAATTATAATTGGAATAATTTTATTTATGCATGTAAAAAAATTGATATTTCTTTGGTGCGTGAGTGCGCGCGCTTGAAGTGTTGTGTGTATGGAAAGAGATGAGTGATGTCGGTACTTACTGTTAAACTTGGAAGCGATCAGTTGAATATTTGTTTACAGAGTAAATAGAAGTGTGAGGCATTTGAACTTAATTGTCGTTTCTTTGTTTAACAGGTAATTTTGTAGATATTGTATAATTATTTTAGTTGTAATGATAAATAATCTTTGTTTAACAGAGAAACATATACGGCATCACACTAATTTGATCGAATCTTCATATATGTATATGGTGTAATTGCTTCAATGAATTAATAAATACATTTAATAAAACGAGTTTCCATTTGTCCATTGATAAGCACAAGATCATTACCCTCTTCAAAACGATAAGTTGTCCGTATTGCTGGATTTTAACAAGTAATCAAATGTTCAGTAATAGAGTCATTGAAGGTTATGACTTGGGCACAGTAATAGGTGTTTTACCCTATATGATAAATTGTATTTTTTGTTGAAAAATGAAATTTTTTCACCGTAAAAGTCGGAAATTTCATAAGCTTGTGTAGAGTGGTTTTTTGGCATTCATACTAAAATTCCATCATTATGGATTAAAAATTCTGGATTTCTTATAAAAAATTAAGATTAATATAATAATACAATTAGCTGTCTAAGGACAACCATCAGAAGTGAAACTTCAATAAATTAAATTCAAACATCAATGTATAGAAAATCGTACGAAAAAGAGAAAAAAATCGAAAACTTGAGTAAAGTAAAAAAGTAAAGTAAGTAAATCCAAAAGTAAAAAAAAATTGAAGTTCAATTGAAATAGGTAATTCCAAAAAAAATCTAAAGAAATCAAATGAATAAAAAAGATTAAAGTTCAAATAAGTCTCAATGTAATTGAAAAGAACAAATATTTAAAATCGAGTTAAATTTAAGAAAATTCAAAAACGAAAATTCAACCGAAGAAAAGGACTCTGAACTTTCACTTCTGGTGCTAATGTATATACAAAGCATTCTAGAGAATCTAACCACCAAAATTGAAACTTCAGAGTCATTTTTTTCGGTTGAATTTTCATTTTTGAATTTTCTTAAATTTAACTCGATTTTGAATATTTGTTTTTTTCAATTACACTTTTCAGTAGTGATTACTAATCGTGTCGGCCCTATTGGGCGTCGAAGTAATGGCGGCGTACCCCCGGGGATTAACATTATGGCTCCGTATAAGCCCATGCTTATCCCCGGGGGTAGGCCGCCATTTTCGTATGCTATTACTATATCTATATATATAAAATTCGACGCCCTAAAGAGCCAAGTTTAGCGGCGAATTGCCTTGCCGAGTGTGACAATCGGAATCTTGCCCTAATTCAACTACCTTACAACTAAGTCCGCGAGTGCGAGAGAAAGTATTCAACTCTCACTTGGCTGAAGCCAATACAAGTATACTTCCTCGAAGCTCAGCCTCAGCCTCATCATGTGATATATAAAATATCACGCAGTCGTTTGAGCGAGAAGTACGCACGAACACGCACAGAGCTACGCAAGAGCGTGTGCGAGAGAGACAGTTACAAGTCACTGCGTAGAAATTACGTAGAGTTGAGCGCCAAGCTCGTAGCAGTAGATGCGCGCCTAAAACTCGGCAACCGCAGCGAATAGCCAGCAGCTGCTAGCGCGGACGTCGTAGAAGTACCCTGTCTGTATTAGTTATTTACACATCAAGGACTGTATGCTTCTTCTTCTTCTTCTTCTTTTATGGCACCATCTAGTGGAGTAACCCACGTTTAAAATATACGGCCATAACTGTATGCGGTGTGGATACAGTCGAGGTGTGTTTGCAGCGTCTGTAGTCGCCGAGGCTGCGTAGCGAAGCGAAGCAGCCAAGCGATAAAAATTATTTTCCGAAAAATGTTATTAAAAAAAAACACAATGAATAAAAAAGTTTAACTTTAAAGTTTATCTCTGTTGAAAATCGATTTTAGTTTTTTGAGTTGCGGCACGTGCTAAGGTAATAGGTAATCCCCTCCACTGTTTCCTTATTGAAAGGTTCCTTACCAAAAGGTTAAATAACCTTTTGGACTCATATACGTATTTTGCACTCTAGGAATTAGAATCAACTCTAGAGCGAAGATCGAAACAACTTGGGAAATAAGAACCAGTCAAATAAACATGCTAAAAATACTTTATTTATACATTACTAAACATTTTTACAAAACCGACACTCATAATATCTACTATGATTTCTAGCTGATGATGAAGAACAACAGTCCTCATACGTTGATGAAAAGAAAATTAAAACTGATAATGCTGTACGAGATAAGGAAATTATAGAGGAAGAAAAAAGCATCAACAACAATTTCCAAGACATAGAAACGAAGGTGGTCAATTTTGATCCAGATTTTGAAAATCTACGTGAGTTTTTATTTATCTATTTATTTAAAAAAATTAGCAGTGCGTAAGATCTCGGTCCCAATTTTTTCTCATGTCCGTATTTTCGCTCAACTTTAAATTAATTTTTTCTATAAAATCAAAACTTAATACGAGTATTTAAATAATATAGTTTTGGTACGCATGTTCGATTGATATAACCAATTCTTTTAAATTTATTTTGTGTACAATTAAACCGTTAATATTAATCATTGAACGAAAATACGGACATGAGTGAAAATCGGGTCCGAGACCTTACATTACATGAATACTTACCTACTTATTTACATACTCTCCTCAAATCTAAACAAATTTTCTTTTCTAATTTTTACTTACCTTGATTACAGCTTTATTCAGTGACTTGCGCGATCCAAACTTGGATCATTCATATCCGGCTCTTGACAAACCATTAGAAGGTAAAAAAATCAATATAATAAAATACATAAATATAAAAAAAACATTTTAAAATTAACTTTTCAGATCGTCCGCCATTGTTTGAAATTGAAGTTTTCGTCAACGGCAATAAGAGGAAAATTCTGTGCTTGGTGTGATGGCTAGTTTGCCACCATCTATTTATTATTAATAAAATATGCCAGCTGGCTGAAAGCTAATGACTCGACTCTACTCGCGTTTGTCTCTGGGGTAGGGTGAGATGAAGGAAGGATGACACAGAATTTCACAAGAGACTGTTTATTTAACCTTAACCCTAGTTACATGAATGTTGCTTACTATGTACCGGTGTTCTTCTCTTCGGCGGCGACGATCGGTGCGGTGGCTGAAGGCGTCGGTGTGCTGTCTGTTGTAGGGCGGGCCCGTGACGGTCTGGCCTCGGCTGGTGCGGCGTCGGTGAGGGTAATCGGCGTCGGCGAGATCGGCGTCGAGGAGATCGGCGTCGACGAGGGTGTCCTCGGTGTCGATGAGGGTGTTCTCGGTGTCGATAAAGCCGGCACGGTGTCAGCGTGCTGGGCGGCGTCGGTGGTTGCAGCTGCACGGGCTCGCGTACTTTTCGTATTACTATCTCGCACTGATTTTATCTGCGGAGCCGAGCAACAGGCTGGCTTTCACGTAAACTGTGAACTTTGACTCGAGAGGTAAAGGTGTGTGTGAAGACCGAGCGTCGACGTACACGCTTCGAACCGAGAATGAACACTGAGCCGACGAGCGTCGATGTATACGCTTTGAACCGAGAACGATAACTGGCCCCGAGACTCTCTGAGTCTCGGTTTATATACTGTTTGTTGCTGCCGTACCCTCTTTGTTTGAGCTAGGGTCACCGTGAACTTTATGTGTCCTCTAGAGCTTGCGGGCTGCGCGTTTTTTCCCATCCGTCGTGTCTGGGATTTTTAGCGGATGCTTGCGCCGTTTCCTTAGTTTCTTTGCTCGCAAGTCGTGACCTGATTTTTGCCAACATCCCGTTTCCTGCCCGAGCCGGTTATCCCATCGCCTTTTTGGCGACGGAGGCATCATAAATTTCGACTTGTAGCTTGCAAGCGCGAGCTATGCTTCACACAAGCGCTTGCCGCTCCACGCGTGTGCGCACTCACACCAGTGCGTACCGCGGCGTACGTGAGTGGGCGCACACTAACGTTTGCTGCTCTATCCGTGTGCGCACTCACACCAGTACGCGCCGCGGCGTACGTGTATAGTCGCACACTAACGTTCACGGCTCTGTCCGTGTGCGCACTCACACCAGTGCGCGCTGCGGTGTACGTGTGCAGTCGCACACTAGCGTTCACGGCTCTGTCCGTGTGCGCACTTACATCGGTGCGCGCCGTGGTGTACGTGTGCAGGCGCGCACTGACGTTCGTTGTACTTATCTGTATGCGCGCTCATACAATTACGTGCCGCGGTGTATATGTGCGGCCGTACACTAGCATGCCCGTTCGGGACTTGGTGTTGCACCGGGCTGGTTTGCTGCCCCGGTGTTTTATCTACTCGTAGGGATGCTATGACCCTTGTGACTGGGTCATTACACCTCCCTCGCCTTTAACAAATCACGAGCTCCTGATCGTGGCGGTTTTTTTTTTTCTTAATCTACTTGGTTGTATACATTTTTTTTCTTTTAAATAATAGTCAGATTATGCTACGAGGATTATTTTATTTAGGCGTCGTCGATTACAATTTTCTTACTATCTAGCGGGGTAGTGGGAGTGTTTTCGCTTATTACAATATTATTTTTGTCATTCCGTTTGAAAAGAACATTTTACTTATTTTCTTACGTACAAAGATCAAAAGAGTTTTTTTTTTGTTTAACATTATCTTTTTAAAACATTGAAAGCATTTTTTTTTGCTTATCATTTACATTATTTGTAGAACATTGAAAAAGTTTTGCTTATTACTAACCTTATTTTTATAAAAAGGAAACACTTTCGCTTAAGGCACTTAACATTACTAGGAAAGAGAGGTCGGATTATAATATTATGATTCACATTGTAGCCGGGTTCTCATGCTCATTCTGATATTGCGATTATTATTACAAAAAAAAAATTTACTTGTTTAACACTTGACTCGCCTATATTCATCCTTTTACCCCGCGCTCAGTCGAACAGGTCGAAGAGCAAATTGCCGTCTTCGTAGCGGGGCCGACCGCAGTGGTAACACGTGGGTGGGCCACAACTGCGCCATCCAGTCTGCCATTGGGTCCGGTGAATGTATTGGTGCCTGTATGTTCTCGGCACCGGCTTCATCCTCTGGGGCTTCGGCTGGTGGTGGTGCTCCGTTGGGAAACATGACAGTATCTTTGATTTCTATTGATCAAATGAGTTCGCCGAGTCTTAATGCCTAGTCTCATTAGCGGCGTGCAGCTGTTTGGCGGCTCACTGATTTTTTGAATGTCCGCTCTATTTCGTATACAACTGTGCGCGAGTGTTTCCTTCGCATTCTTTATGTATCCTTATGCGTACGTGTGAGTATTCCATGCGCTTATAAATAGGAGAAGAGCGCGTCTCTTCTTTACAGAGTATCGTACAAAATTAAATTTATTATGCATTTGTGCGCTACCGTACATACTTTCCTTCCCATGCCTTCGATGGACCCTCGGATTTTTTTTTTTCTTAATCCTATCATCCGCGCTTCGAGCTGCTCTCATTTGTCAGTCTAGAAGCGCGAATTGTCTCTGTGAAATGATTTTTGAGTGACGTTTTATGTATTTTTTTTTTCCTCGTGAAACTGCCTTCTTACTCTTTACCCGCCGATCTAGCCATTGTACGTGCTTACGCGTTGTTTTTCGTTTCCGATTCGTCTAGCGTTCGTCTGTCATGTTGTTAGTTATTTCGCTTTTTATTACCTTCCCTTCCCTGTAAGTCGCGATCTTCAGTATCTTCCCTCACATCAATTGTGCATCTGAAATTTTGGCTTTGACTCGGAATTGAACCGAAAACTTTACTTATGACAGTAAGGTCATACCTATTCGCTACCAATTTTCATTTGTTGAAAGATTAATTTAATAAAATGCAAGATTTTAGGCTACTTTTTTTTTCATTGTCTTATTATCTACTTTGTTTATTCGTTATCGTTCTACATATCCATCGAATAGTTCATTTATAATTATATGCTGTTAGCGTTTTAACTAGTTATGGGTTATTCTCTTTCCACATTTTGATTTTACTCCGACTGAAGCGGTAGATTAAAGTAACCAACGAAGACTTGATGGTAAAGGTATAACATTGAGGGGGATATCTTATCATTCATTTTATTCTTTTATTAATTTTTATTATCATTTTTTTTTCTAAGACGCGTAAGAATTTGTGAGATGTTTGTACTTAAAGGTTTATCATCTTTGTGTAAATGACATGCTCAGCATCATGCACCGTCGTAAATTTTACCGCTTTTAAGTAAGATGCGTTTAATTCGTTAATCATAGTTCATTCAACTGAGGCACTTTGAATAATTGAGTTTCACAATTTTCCATAATGTATCATAATCTTTCTCTTCCACGTGGCGCACTTTCCGTTGGCGCCAATACTTTCATTATAATAAATTCCTCATCGTTAACCACAAATTCTGTACTTCCAATTTCATTTTTCTGCTAACGAATTTGACGCTTGCACTTGTTTAACTTAGGTGCATCTACTTGCTGTGCATTTCTGCCTCTTCCAAATTCCTACAATCATTATTTTTCGTTAAATTTCGAACTTTTACTTCCATCCCCGGTTACAAAAAAAACATTTTCTTTCTGTTATTTGTTTATATATCCTTTTATTTTTAGTCTCTTTGTTTTATGTTAAACTTTAATGCACGATTTTTGTAGTCCGCTCACGTAATTTATGTTAGTTATTTTTCGCTTCAACATGGGATTTCCTTAATCTATTTGCATGTACCAATTTATGTTTATCCTTAATTTCAATTTTAACATTGTTAGTGTTATTATTTACTTCTAGTACTAAGTATGGCCCCGTGTATTGGTCCCCAAGCTTGTGTTGTTTACCGCCTTTCAGCAAGTATACATAGTCACCCGGCTTGAATGACTCCGCGTTTGCTTTTTTATCGTAATAGAACTTATTCCTTAATTTTGCGTCAATTAATTTCTCCCTGGCTATGGCCTTTATTTCCGACAGAGTTCTACATAATTTCCTGACGTAGTCGGTATACGTTACTATCTTCCCCGATTTTTCGATCGCTTCCGCTGTTGGGAGTGTTGGCAATTTGCCGAATACAAGTTGGAAGGGCTGAAACTGATGTGCCTCGTGCACTGATGTGTTGTAACTGAACATTGCCAGTTCCAGTATGTCATCCCATTCTTTGTTTTTCCCTGCTACGGTCTTAAGGTACTCTGCGAGCGAGTGATGCGATCTTTCGAGGCTGCCGTTCGAGCTTGGTCTATAGGCGCAGGTCGTTACTGTTTTGATTTTAAACGCCTTGGCTAGGTTGACGAAAATTTTTGATGTGAAATTGGTACCCTGGTCCGACAGAATGATTTGTG